>NW_010413988.1:0-27500 GCF_000710305.1 Buceros rhinoceros silvestris
AAAAGGGGATGGCCAGGAGACAAGAGAGTTGACATCAACAGACCCGATTATGTGAAGATTAAGGAGTAAGAATTTAACGACTGTTAACAAATGACTGTCTGAAAACCTACTTTCAGATGTAGGACTAGGAAACCAAAACCTCTAATTCTCCTTTTCCCCTTTTCTGAAATGCTTGGTCATTGTCTCTGCTTACGTTCATTTTTCCTCCTGAAAAAAAGCTTATTCAAATACTTTCCATTTAGTTCAGAGAGAATCAGCTACAACTGATATTTAAAGACAGAGGTCTCTTCAGCTTAGCAGAAGGGTTTATAGCCAGAGCCATGGTATAAACAAAGGTTTGGAAAAACCAGCAGATACACACTCTATCTTCTTCATTAGCTGTGGCCAAGTTCCCTTTAAAAACACCATTCATGCGTCTTTACAGAAGGGAGATTAGAGCGGTCATTTTGTACTTTTCACTGGACACATCACCTTCTGGGGCAGTGAGGGACTTTCCTAAAGCCCAATCTCTCCTATATTCTTTTTTTCTCTTATTTTGCTTTTAAAGGAAGGAATAAAGTAACCTAAACCAATGGGAATGCTGGCAGAAACCTACAGAGTATGAAAAATCACAAAAGAGTTCATGCGGAAAAAATCAAATTTCATTTTTGGGGATGGGATTAACTGCACAATTTTCTAGCCAAGACTGTGTAATTTAAATTTAATTTTCTGTATATGAAGCAGATCCTTCTGACTGGTTGTGGAGACAGTTGTAGAAAGAAACTTTAATATGTCACATTAATCAGTCGCACTCTTCAGCTCGCTTCTCCCTGGTGTTAATAACCTCCCGTTGCAGGAGGCGGTTTGCTGAGAAAGATGCTATAGTGTGCTATATTAACTGCTGTAAGATCTAGCAGTTAATATCAGCTCTAGATGACATGCTGTTTGCACAACTGCCTGTAAAGTTGTATTTAACCCGCTATAGGTCAAACAAGTACATGTGCATCAATTACTGCTCGTCCACCCACATACAAAAAGCATTTTCTTGGCACTGTGCTACTGAAAAATGTTATTTCTGGATATGGATATTAAAATGCTAATATTTCAAGCTCATACACAATATTTATCCTATCTTTTATTAACTGCTGACATATTATTACCCTGTAATGTGAAAATACAGTAACTGAAAATTGAAACCCCTTCTCAAAACTGGCTCTCATCTAATTAATACCATCGTGTTACTTCTTGAATTGGTCAGTGTTTGACAAGAAGAAAGCAAAAGTCTTGATTAAAAAGTTCCTCTCACCAAGGGAAAAAAAAAATAAAGAAACCTTTAGGATATAATAGCCAAATGCAATAAGGCCTTTCAGTTAGTAAAATGAGTGTTGTAGAAATTAAACTCTGAAGTGTAAGTAAAAAGCTCAAGACGACACCTGGGATACCCTGCAGGTCACCTCCAGCCTCTGTCCCAGAATCTCAGCGGTGATGGGAATGCAGCTGCCCCACACAACAAAGCCGAATAACCTTATTTCTGGCCTCCATCTCTGCAGAAAGTCTATCTTTCCACGTAACAACCTTTAAATCCATGCTATTATTCCATGCAGTGCAGCACTTGTATTACTTCTCCAGCTCCCCTCCTCCTCCCAAACGTCTAAGTTCTCATGGGCAAAATTACCACGAATTGCAGAAATATATTTGAGAAAAGGATTTACAGTAAAATAATGTCAACAAAACTGCATGGCTTTCCTTTAAGCTCTGAATTTGAAGTTAATTGCTTTGGTCAAAGTCTTGGAGCAATTTATCTCATCTGTAAAAAAAAGGAAAAAAACAGAAGCAGAGCTGAGAAAATCCACGCACTGGCAAAGCTGCAACTTTTTACCTGGACAGCTAAGCTGGGCAGCACTCTGCATTAATCTTCAAAAATAGAAGTATTACTAATAAGTAAATAATCCAGATCTTTTCCTACCAGGTCACATCCCTCACCTCCTGAAACATATGAATAATGTTGGTTTCACACATGTAGACCAAAACCAGTTTCTATATTCGTTTTATTTATGAATGTCACTTTTCTGGCCCTTCTTGGGGAGGTGTTGTCTGGAAAATTAATCCAGTTTTGCCTCCTGGTTTCCCTCCCTGCTGGGCAACTACTGAAAATGCACCCATCTCCATCAATGTATTTTTCACTGGCCACTCTTCCATATTCAAAAGTCTTGCAAGTAGACATTTAACAGCACACTCACTGCGTAACAGCAGGGGCTGTTTTTGACTTCTTCAGCCAAGCTGACGTTCTTGGAAGCAGAGAAAGCAGCAACCACATAGTGATGAGAGTATCAGTGATGGGAGTTACCATTTCTAGTTCTTGTCAGAAGGATGAAGGTTTATTTTTTGGAGTAATCACTTTGTTATTTGATTCAGGTCTTAAGTTACAGCACAGGGTTTGGTATTTATAAAGGGAACAACTGATGGTTACCGTGAACATTGGACTAATGCTTCAAAATGGTGTTGGTTGTAGTGAAGTGTGAACTATGCATCTTTCACACCCTTCACATTAAGGCCAGTTCATGTCATAAAAATCCTATGGCATGTTTTGCATGAGGAGTCATGTCAGCGTCACGCACACTTTTGCACTGATAAAGACCTAAATTTTTTTTGCAGTGCCAGGGGAATGGACCAGCATTTGTCTTCTTCCCTGAAAACAGTATGATACAGTCTTGCTTGTGATTGATGCAGAGCTACAGGTACAGTAAAAACACCAAACTGTTTCCATCCCTCCTGCTGGAGATAATGGGAGAGGGTGACTGTCTGGGAATAACGAACACATGAGCTCTGTACCGTGTCTACGCTGCTCCTTCTGCTCCATCCTCCTCTCTTCCTTCTGCAGTGGGGCTGATGGAAATAGAAGCTCATATCCATGCTCTTGGTAGCTGGTGGCTGATCCTGCAGCTCACCTTGCCCCTAGAGCCCCATGCAATCGGCAGAAGATTTGCAGGGAAGTAGTTCAATGTTTTCTGATGCTGGAGGAAAAAAACCCACTGCAGAAATCTGAACTTTATTCTTGAAAGTAGATATTGATATGCAACATGCCACCAAACAAATCACTGGTGCGTAATTGCATCATGCCTAGTACACTATTTATACCGTGCCGTTTGTTAAAGCAGTCATGGTCTGGAAGAAGAATGAATGAACCGTCACATTATTCCTCTCTCATCTAACTTTTAGATTCACAGTGGTGTAACACTTCTGTTTCCAGAATTATTTTTTTTTGTGGCTAATCTTCATTCTGTGATTACAAATACTTCCGTCATGGATCATACTGATCAGAAGCAGCTGTGCTTCTCCTTAGCTTACCTTTTCACCCTTATTTCCCCCAGGTATCTAAAATAGGTTGAGAACAAGAGACAGGAAATCTGTGAACTCTTTGAAAGTCACCTGTGCTTTCTTTCTGAGATTCTCTTCAGAACATTCACATTCCTCTTTCATAAACACCATACTTCATTACAGAACAAGAACAACAAAAATGTAGTTTGACTTTTGTTTTTACATTTGTACTAAGCCTAAAATATACGGAATGGAATGTGATTAATGAAATGCAATCCTATCATGTTCTCTTAGGCAAGAAAATAATTTTGCCTCTATGTATAAGAGAAATGCTTCTGGGCATTATCCTTGTATTTTCTGATATAATTTTATTTTTAGCTATTACTTTTGCTGAAGTAAACATTTAGGTCTCCATTAATTCTGAACTCACAAAACACAGTGGAGACTTTTGCAGGTTCTTTTCTCTTTAACCCAGAGACTCTGAGCTTATTAAACTGCAACATTACAACAGTGATAGCAAGCCTTTTAATTTATATTCCCGAATTACCAATCACATGCACAGAGATTGTTGAGGTTTTGGAATATGAAACTTAACGCATTTGTATTCATCTCAGAAAACTCAGACATGGCATTATGAAAGATTTCAAAACGACTACTTGAGGTTTTGTTGGGAAAATGGGGTTGCGTTTAATTGAGCAGTGAGCTGCTAACATAGGCCTTTTTTTTTTTTTTTTGCAAATTAATCATGTGGTTTAAGAGCATTCTTAGCAAAATTTAATAAAGAGAGAGAAAACACTGGAACCAGCATTGGACACTTTTAAGATTTGACTGGGCAGGATGCTCGGCCATCTTGTCTAGTGCTGTTGCCTAGAAAGGTTGGATCAGATGACCCTTGAGGTCCCTTCCAACCCAGTATTCTATGACTCCTCTAGTTATGAAAATCCCCCTTATACATCAAAGTTAGGAAGGCCATTATGTGGAATTACACTTCCATTTTTTTTAGACAATTACAGTACTGCCAGTTTTACTCACTGTGAGTATCCCTAACAATTAAATTGTGCCAGACAAGAACATCTTGCTCCACCAATATCCATAGGAATTTTATTATTGGTCTCAAAAGAGAGGAAGGCATGTAAAGCCCTTCGCAAGGAACACTTCCTGCGACTCATATGCAATCTCTGCTCTCACTCATATTTTCAGGGTGGTGGAAAAAAGCTTTCCTATCTTGTTTCAAAACACAGATTACAAAATAATAATTTTTGAAGAAATTTAGAAAACCGCATAAAATATCAGACTGCTTTTAAGCCATTTTAGTAAACCAGCCATCTCATCTTGCCCCAGAGAGAGACAACTGTGAGACCGAAACAGTAAAGAGAAAACATGGGATTTTCTATTTAAGACCGACCTACCCATCCCAAGTTCTTCAAGTTCACTTGAGCATGTCTTTGAAGGCAAATTAGTTTAAGCCAGTCAGAGCAGGAAGGCGTCTGCTGGTATCCCTCTCTCAACCCCAGTTTTCTTCTCCTGAAGGAAAGATTAGTACCAGTCCCACTGCCAACACTTTCATTCCTTGATTTTTATAATGAAGACTACAACACAGAATTTTCAAGAGGATAAAAGGACACATTGTTCCCTTCCAGATACTAGCTCCTTTGCATGTTTTATCCCCCAATAATATTGGATTACACAGGTTTACCCAAAGCAGGGAAAGGAAAATTCTCACAAACCTGTCTTCAAAATACATCCTTTTCAATTATTAAGCAGTTGGTTCCACTACTAAACATTTGCCATATTGCCTTATTCTAATGTTTTAACTTAAGAGCTCAAACAACATTGACAGTACTGGGGAAAGTGCTGAGGAAAGAGCCTACTAGTTTTGCTGAGCTGAGAAATATCCTACAGAGCTTCATGTTGCAAGTGTGACTTGTTAATACTAACAGGAGTTAGCTACACATGCACTGGAAGGAGACAATGCCTAATTGCCTTTCAATTAAAATATGAGTTTCATTAATGCCTCATGTTTTGGAGATACAGTTAATTAGATAGCTTCTGAAAGTGTACATGTGTCAGAGAGGTATTTGGCTTTGCTGATGATGCCTTTATTCCATAACTGTCTAACAAAGTGCATTCAAAATTCAGGTGAGAAACACGCTATAGGAAAGCCGCAATGGTTTGCATGCCTGTGAGATGCGCTCGGTGATTGCTGTGGGAGGGGCACGTGCTTCAGATGGCATCATTTAGCTTTCAAGAGCCTAGGCACCATTAATTGTATCCAGGCTTCAATCTTCTTAAGTAATCTGCTTTTAACAAAATTTCTTAAAATCTGCTTTTAACAAAAAACAGAGGAAGCTTAAAGGTATTTGGATAAGAAAACTGTCACTGCTTTACTGCTGTAAATTCAATATACTTCATCAAATAGTATCAAATAGTACCTACACTTACAACTCATTGTTTCCTGTTCTGATGATCTTGCTTGCAATTGTTCTGTTCTGTCTAATTAGCTACTTAAAGATACATTCCAACCCTGATGATACTTTTTAAATCCTAAGTCTACATTCACGCACACACACTTTTTGATGAAACAGTTCCATAGCTTCTCAGACTAAATGAAAACAAAAAAAAAAAAAAGAGGAAGACAGGAAGAGACATTATTTACATGCAGATATTGTGTACAACGAGGAAGGAGGAAGCTATCTTTTTCAATTAAACTCTACCCAAGGGTGTCAGCCTAAGAAAAACTGCAGCTCCCACAGGAGGTCATTTGGGTGTGGGAGCTTGGGTCTTGCTCCAGACCGATAGGTAGTGCTTTTCCAATACCAAAGAGAGGAACTGAGACCTGGGAGACAACTTCTCCCGCACTGTCCATACTACTGCTGCTGCTGGCTTTTGGACAGTGAGGAGGAGTGAGCCAGACCTGAGTAGGAAGGAGAATGAAACCAGGCTCGGAACAATGGCAAGACGGGATACTGAGATGAAGGGCCGGAAGGCAACCAAGATAAGCTGCTGGAGGATTTGTGAAGAGGAAAGAAACCCTGTGCTTTCTGTAAGGCTGGGACACATACCCCCCATTACAAAGGGAAGAGAGCTACAAAGAACAACAGGCAACAGGCAGGCCTGGGGTGAGAACAAAGGATGCTGGACCAGCCACTGGAAGGAAAAATTACAGGTTTGTAGCCATCAGAACAGGCGCAAAGATTTCAGCTCTCCACCCACTGTCAGCAGTTATTTACTTATCACTCTAGCAAAGAGTTCCACTTTTCTGCAGATGTCTGGTCCACGAGGATCCATCACCTTAAAGGACGTAAGTCTCAGACTCACACTAGCCACTGTCATTTCAGCCTCAGAGGACTGCACGGTGGATCCACAGGCTCCAGCTGTGCCAGCTGCCCGCTCTGGGGCATCAGTTGCAGAGTGCATAGAGCAATGTGTTTCTGTCGTTTGTTTTTAAAGCAACTGGGCAAAGCACATGCAAAACATTTGATTTGGAAAATTTTAAGCGTGAAAGGGAATGAATGCCCAACAGTTAGGGGATGCCAGAACCCAAGTCTGACACGAAGCCTTAATTCACACGCCCTGTGCCTGCACAATCTTACACCATCTTTAACGCTGGTACAGATTAATAACAACATATTTGAATGTCAGGCTGCCGTAAAGCTACACAGTTCCAGAGAAACAAAATGTTCACACATCAGTTGCGTATTTGGCCCAAGATTTCTTGTGATATCATTTAAAACTGAAAGGCCAAACCCACAGGGAATTATCTTAAACTTGAATGTACTTAAGGCGTCGTCCTAATCGCTGTTCTGACATGGCATGCTTCTGAGACATGCTCCAAAGGCATTTCTGTTGTGAGGCAATCCAAAAAAATCTAAGTCAAAAGGATTAAGTCACATAAAGTCCAATCTTTCACCCTCATTATTACATTAAGAGCAATTACTAGGAATTTAAAATGTAAAACAGAATGCAAAGTGAGAAATTAACCATCCGTGCACACCCCAGTTATTCAGTACGTTATTTGACGTTCTCTGGCAAGAGCCTCTAAGTTATTTTTTATATTTATTTTCAGCAGACCTTATAATTTTAGTTGTTGAAATCAGCACAAAAGTAAGGAAATTTCATTTGATTTCAGTGCAAACAGAAAGACAGCGTGAGGTTCCTCTTTCGAACTCAAAAGGTTGTGTAGGACCCAGGCTCACACTCAGATGGAATCTAGAAGTTGCTATTGTTGGTGCAACTCAGGCATTCAGCTGGCTCCCTCAATGGGCATGCTAAGTCAGAAGCCTTTAACTAAACTCCCAGAGTCTGTCAGTCTTGTCTATATGGGAATGTTACTGTGATATAAATGAAGTTAATTAAAACTGGTATAACTCCCAGGTGGATAAATTTATGCTGGGGAAAAAGACCAGATGTTTTTGGAATAGCTTGGAGGGCAGTGTAAGCTACCTCCAGCCAACCCGTAATTTTACTCTGTGTATTGGTAGGAGGAGCTGGAGCAGCCAGACTGCACTGGTCCATCTGTACACGTGTGATGGCAGCAAGACAACGCGTCAGACCTTTATGGGAGCTGTTACACTCACCCTGACACGCTCCGTGTGTCTGACTGCATAACAATCTCCACTACACCTTCATTTTTCAGGTTTCGCTCTCTTCCCTGCAACAGCTCTGTGCTGCTGTCAGGAGTGCAAACTGCACAGCCAGAACAATACAGCCCAGCGTATGAGAAAATCTGCATTAAATACAACTATTTCAGTCCTTCTACCACCAGCTCAACATCAAGCATCCAGGCGGCCTGTCATCGTCAGCACCCCGTGATTTCCTTGGGTTGGGCAGTCATCATGTTCAAGACTCTTCAGTTATTAAGAGTCTGAGGGAAGCTTCAATACTGTCTTTTTCCCTTTGGCAGTGTAGCACAGCACCTTAGTACAGGGAGGGCTTTTTTCTTTCTTCCTTTTTTTTAAACATCTGTACAAAACTATATAATCATTAGATTCTCCAAATTTCTTAGATCTGAACAAAGCTATAAAACTACCCTCACACTCTGCCCATCATTGATTTCTCACATCTTTAGTATTCTTAGTCCTACACAAAGGACCCACCCTCCTCCTCCGCCTCCTCCACTGCTGTTCTCCTGAGGTCTGTCCTTTGGAGTGTGGGACCTCTCCTCCCTAATATTACTGCAAAATCTGTTTTATATAACCTCTGTTCGCCTTTGTCTCCCTGTTGAAAGACTTCTAATTAGCCTGCTCAGATGATTGAGCTCCTCTGTTGTCCTCAGTGCTCTCTACCTTCCGCAGCCATCGTTCAGACTTCACTGTGATCCAGAGTGAAATTATTTCATCTGTTGCTCTCTGTTCATCATAATGATCATGCAGTAATACTCTTCACTTAACATTACCATATATCATGAACCTTAATATCCATAATAAACTTCAACACACAAGAACAGATTTTGAGCTGCTTGGAAGGGACAGGAGTACAGGAGCTGCCTACAAAGCACTGTTAACCCCTTTACTCCTGGATCAACTATCAAGCAAAAAACAATAGTCCTCAGACACATATGAATGTCTTACACAATGACACCAAAACAGGCGAGTACTCCCTGGCTGCTCTGCGACGCACCCTTTGCCATGCGGAGCATCCCTTGCTAGTTTAATCCAATAGCACAAAGCAAACTGGGATTCAGAATCTGGCCAAAAAATATTACATAAATTCAAGTTGTATTAGTAGGGTCCCTCAAGGAAGCCGATACGTACGCAACGCTGTATTTCAGTGCTTTGAGCCAAAGAGCTCCTAATAACCAGAGACACAACCTACATCACAATGTGCAGCAATCTGGAGTAGGGGAAATAACAACTCTGAAAAATTATTTTGATTGATTTTTAGAGAACATTAATGCAACACCTAAGCACCCAGACGAAGAGAAGCAAAAACTCCATGAGTTAGGTAAGACCGCCCACAGAGAACTTCACCTGATCTCACCAATTTGCAGAGATTAATTGTATGGAAGGAGCCGCACAATGCTGAATTTCATGATAAATGGACACTATGACAGCAAACAATTTCCCCTAATGTTCCATTATGCTTCTCAACATTTCAAATTTAATTACTTGGAAAAAAAATAAAAGCACACTGATGAAAATGCCATCGATACTCTCACCATTACACAGTATTTTCAACCTGAGAAGGCATTTTGTTTCACCATAAAGAAAACTTCAGGTGTGAACCCACGGGAGGCAGATTTCAGACATTATGACAACGTTGCTATAGCAATGATTTGTGAGAACGTGCATCAGTCACGTTTTAGCTCTCAAGCCTACTGCTCAGCTCACGCATGCTGTTCATAACCAGAATATAAACTGCCTGATGCTTTCTGTACCCTAATAAGATCTGTAAATTACTTATAGTGATGCACTTCCAATAACTGGGAATGGAAGAATAGTTTTTGTTACTAATATTCAATCAGGTTCAGAAAAACTCTTTGTATCTATGCATTCAGTTAGATATTTCAACTTCTCCTTTCCATTAAGTCAAAGCTATATAAATATATTCTAAAAGTAATCAATTACATTTTCTGAATTATTGTGTATAATACATTATTCAAATGGGGTCTGCTTTGAATAGCGGTTATTTAAGCTCAGATTAATATTTGGAAGCAAAGGAAGAAAATCTTAGATTGAGATAAAGTTTGGTAAGCACTCAGCATAAATGAGTGGTGTGATAACGTAATGTTCAAGTATTCTCAAAAGCCCAAGCAGCAGATAAAGCAGAAATATCTGAATCACCCTGGCATGTATTTTGTCCATTTAATAATACTTCACTGCTTGGCTAGGCTAAATTTTCCTGGCTGCATTCATTAACAATAAATACAACTGTGCAATGCTTGTGATATTATCAGGCAGCTTCAGGCCTCAAATCAAAATCTCAGAGCCAAAGTATCCCAGAGTCTGGGAGGGTTTAGGTTTGAAGCTAGTCCAGTCTACCAAAACAATCCATGAACATCAAAGTTACAGGCAGCGGACAAACTACCTCGGCAGACCAGACCCTCCAGGGTGCCCAAGTCATATATTGAGCCAGCACTTTCTTCAACCTACTGTTCTTTAATCCCCAATTAATTTTATTAATTGGTCTTACACTTCTCAAACTGCTTCAGCAGCCAGAATAGGATGGGTCCTAGGAGTGCATAATGCTTAATTTCACAATGAAGTCTGGTAATGAAAGACCCATCATGGTTCAAAGTGAGTGTCCTACATAAAATGAGGCCACAGAGGACCTGACTATGTTCTGTATTTGCTTACAAAGCTCCTCACTAAACTCTGTCAGATGCACAGTGAGGCAGTTCCTTAACATTTCATTCCCAGTATCTGCAGCCTATCGATTTAATATACATATATTTCAGCATGTCTTAATATTTTGCCTCAGCATAATGAAAATGAAGCCTCCCTCCTTTGTTCTTCCCAGCCTTCTTCTGCAGCAACGTCTGAATTACAGTAGGTATAAAATATCTATCATGCAAATTACACTCAGATATTTGCGGGGATGAAGATCTCAGAAAAAACCTCTGTATAACTGAGCGCTTTCTGAGCAAAGCAATCATTTATCTTTGGGGTTTTTTGTCTCGAAATAAAATCCACGAGCCCTTTTCAACACATGGAAGTCACACTTCTTAGCCTCATCCACCAATATGTAGAGCAGGCTAGCCACTCCCTCTAGTATTTTTATATGTAATAGAGCAAAGCCATTTTCTACAATGCACTTGGCACATGCTAATTCTCAGTCTGGAAGTACCTGCTTTGTTTTCAGAGCCTACAGGCTGCCCTATCATGCTTGGCTTTTTTATTTTTTCAAACTCCAAACAATGAAATGAGTGACAATTTATATTAATAATTAGCATTTTTGAATAGCGTTCCTCTTTAGCTTCCCTACCCAATTCTCCACATTAAAAACAGATGAGGAGAGGATGAGGTTGACATTTAAACTACAGTCAGAAATATGGACATATACACAATCCCAGGGGCTTGTATGGCTTTTATGACTGGGGAAAAGATGTCTAGAAAACTCACTTATAACATCCACCCCATAACACAGGGAACACCCTGACACTGCATGATTCTCTCTTCTGCACCATGGAACCTTGGCTCCTGGTTTCCTTATTAGCCACAACACCAGGTAGCTCTAATGCTGTAGACTCAAGCAAAAGCCAGCTGTCATGCCCTCTCCTATCCCACCATTTTCTTGTAAACATGCTAAATCTCTAAACGCCCCCAGTCAGTCCTAGCTTTCTGAAACAACACAGAACTCAGAAAATCCTTGTTTTCCAGGAGGGCAATGGGAAATACACATTTTCCATTAGATGGCTGCTGTTTTCCTAATACCTTTTTTCTTCCTTCGGAAAAGGAAAGTGAAGCCTTCTCTGTTTAGTCTTAAATCCTTTTTTGGTTATGGATTTCCTTTGGGAGAAATTATCACCCTGATGTGCATAGGTCCACAACAGCAGCTTTAGGCAACCGATTCCAATTAAAGCAACAGGACAGAGAGCGAATGGCTGGTTTCTTCCCCCTAAGACCTTCCGCACCCACGTCTCCGTTTTGATTGAACAACGTCAAGACGGCTTTACGTGCAAAGCACCTCAAGGAAAAGGTGGGAACTAACCCACCATGAAGAGAGGGGTGGCTGATAGCCTCCAAATGAGTTATACGAGGGGAGTAAGTATTTTGCTCCCTAAAGGCAGGACAGGGGTCCCAGCCAGCAGCTTCCACCGGCTATCGAGCAGAAAGCACAGCAGCACTGCTCCACTGCACCGGCTGCCAGCCCTCCTCCACGAGTGGGTGTTTCTTCAGCTTAACAGGGCACAGCAAATGCTGGCAGACGGGGTGTTCCAGTAATTCTGCTTTGCAAGTTAAGTCTGCCATTATAAGATTATGCTAATAGCTAAACGTCAGCCGTACCCATCAATTTGTACTTCGGAAAGGCTGTTATCCCCTGCATCAATTTAACAGGAACAGACTGAGCGTTAGGTGGTTCTCATGTATACAGAAAATACACACACAGCAAGTGCCACTGCTGCACGATGCGGTGAGTCAGGAGTTCTAGGAATGCTGGAGCAAAGCTTCAAAGAGGTGATTATAACCCCCAAACGCTGACTTTGAGATGGCAGACTTCTTGCAACGGCTTGTGCAATTACAGTGAGCACTTGCAAAATTTATTCTCCATTAAACGTGTAGTGTAAGTCTCAATAAACACCATTTGATTTCTTTTCCTTTACTACCAATCTGACCTTGTTTTTAATACAAGTAAGAAATAGCTTTTTTTCATCAATACAGGAACACATCCAGCTTGTTATTTATCGCTACATGGTCTGCTTAGAGCCCTTCTAATATTCTTTGAAGGATCACAAATTATTCACAACACAGTTGGGCTTCTTCATCGCATTTGATGCATTTTATACAACATCCTTGGTTTTTTTACCTGATGTCAAACTGTATAAACCACATTATTTTATGGGGAACCTGAAACTGGATTCCTCTGCAACAGAACATTTCCTCTCTCAACTGTCTGCAGCATTTTATAAAATATTTATTGATAGGATGCCTAAAAATACACACTGGCCAGCACGGCTTTAAGACGGGTGAGTATTTAGCAGCCATAGACTAGATTTCACACCACAGGGTTCTTATTAGGCATAGTTGCCTAGAAATCACACTTATTTTCTGACATATGATTATAAATATTTTCATTTTCAATGAATAATTCAGCTCACTGAACAGACACAATTATGTAATTCTTACTTCTTCAAGGTTCCCCAGCAATAACTGTGCTCCAAATTCATACAGAGGACCCAGGTGAATAAGTCTGTGTCTTTCTGTTTATTTCTCTTATATCTGAAAACAGAATTTAATTACTTTTATTTGTGACACATTGCATATTCCTGGTCGAGCTTTGGCATGAAATGCAGAGATGCCATTTTGAGCCAGGCATTTCCTGGTGTGATGCTGAAAACTCCCATCCCCTGAAACCCCCTGGGCTTGCCTGTCTACATATGGATGAGCTGGGGCTCTTCTGTGCGACGCAAGCGGCGGCAGCCCTCTTTGCTGGCTAATTAAGGCGGTGACTCACCGCACTTGGAGATGCACGATCTCCCCAGGGAAACATGGCACCGGGTTTTTGGAGACAGGCAGACACGCGCACACGCACAGCCACCACCACCATGCCACCCCATGGTAACTGTCTGACCAGTCCCTGCCATGACTATGATGGGTGCGTTTCCAGTAAAGCACCAAGAAATCATCTGCTGCTTCCAAGCGTTTTGGTCCAACTGGCTTTCCCTTTCCCTTTCCATTACCTTACCTTTTTCTTTTTACATATAATTCATTCCCCTGTGACAGAGGGATCTCCTCCCAGCACTCAGGTTTTCTACTCTCAGTGGGGTTCGTATGAAACACACTGAGGTACCATCTATGACTTATGGTAGCTAAGTCTGGCTCTACACGGTTTCTCAGGCTGTGCTGTACCTTCCAGAAAGCAGGCTCTGTATGTTAAAGGCACACCTTTACAGTACACAACACACCCAACCCAAGCACGCCTGCAATTAATTTGCTAGAATATTTTATCACAAGCACATCTGTTGCAGCATATTTCACCGTATTCAAGGGACGAGATAAAAGCCTGTGGTACACTGTCTGTAGGTGTATAACGCATCCATCTTGTGTGAAACAACAGTGCTGCTTTCCTGAAAGCAACCGCCGGAGGAACTGAATACTACGGAGAATTTCTGCTTGATGAGCATAGCAATCTTAATTGAGATTTAATGTTTACCTGGTTAAGCACAGAGCAAATACCAGAGAAATCATTGTGAAACAAACAAAAAAAATGTTCAAAAGCTAATTCGCAGTGGTTAAAACTTGCTTGGTTCAAACAATAACCTGCCCAAGCAACAGGGTGTTTTCCAGCACAGCCCATGCTCACCCTCGCAGATAATAAACCTTTGAACTCACTGTGTTGTTTCAGACACCAGAACCACTACTTAAAAAAGAATAATTTAAAAGAAAGTGTAATCTTACCTGCAGAAGAGGAAAATGACTAAATATTTAACTCTCTCATAAACAGTGAACTAGAAAACAGGCAGAGTGAGCATGTGTGTCTTCATGAGAGATTCTGTGATTAAACCACGCGTCTCATAATGCTGAGAAAGATACAACACTGTTCCACAGCTGCCTTCACACAGGTCGCTGCTGCAGCGTCAGTTCAGACTGCTGAATCTTCCCAGATGGTTGTATTCAGAGCGGGTACTTACCTTCAACGTCTGCACTGCCTTTCCCACCTCACGAGGATCCAGTTCTGGAGGTGCCATGCACCGCATGCGATGGTTTTAACCTTGCCACTTGTACTTGCAAAGGACTATACACATTCAGAAGCGCTAGAGATTCAGTGAACTCATTATTTCCGTCCCAAGTTCAACCTCTCTCCCACTTGCACAGCCTTATGTTTTGCAAAATAAAACTAATTTAAGTCTCCCTGCTTATTTTTACCTGGGATAATCACCCATGACCTCCAAAAGCCTTTATTATTCCTTATTATTAGCCTCTTCTGCTCTGCCTGATCCAGTAAGAGAGTCACTTTAGTTCCGAGAAGCACGAGCCGCAATGCTTCAGTGCACAGCTGAGAGTGGGGGCCACGACTGGGTATACCCAAGAGAAAAACTACTTCTGCAATAGCAGCAGCAGCAGCTCAGCATTAAAACCTAGCAACTTGCAAGCAACAAATAGCCCTTATTATTCTAGATGAGAAAATTATCTGCGAAATGGAACGCCAGAATCTCAGAAATACATCCTCGCAACCTTCTTATCAGACGTGGTATCTCATTTTCTTAAGTGATCAGGACCTACTTCACGGACCCATTCTATTTCTCATGGTGATTGGTTTAGTGTTGTTATTCCCTGTGTTTTTAGCTACAGGGGATAATAAGAATATGGATTAATGACTGATTTTAATGTCATGTAACACTGGTAACATACACATAATGCAGTAATTATATAAGCAACTGCCTCTATAATCACTCTTCAAGGAATCACTATCTACAAATCTGCCACTCAGCCTTTAAAAGTACAACCCTAACCTGTCAAAATCAAATTGGATTTTCATTAAAATACTGCAGAAGTTAAGCAAATAAGCTATGGAACCATGCCTTGCAACAAATCAATGTTTCATGCCGTGATTTACACTGTGGTGAGCCAAAGTAGAAAGACATTTTATGTAAAACAGACACTATCATTTTGCTATTTTTTTTTGTTTTCCTCTCGCACAGAAATCCAGTGAGGCTTCAGAAATGCAAGCACCTGTAGCCATGCCTGTCAGGGGTAAGCTATACCGGGCACTGAAGAGATTATGGTGTTAACCATGACAAATAGGAATGCCTGTGTTTGAGCTACACTACTTTGGCTCTTCATCACAGGATATTAAAGCACAAGGATATGTTAAAAAGAAAGGAGTTAAAGGCGTATTTTGTGAAACGTAGAACACGCAGATCTTCTCAAAGAAAAGAACAACTTTAATCAACTCTTCGAAAGACAAAAGGTTCGTCAGCATTGTGCACCAACTCCTGCATCCAAGCCTACTCTTTGTAATCAGTGTAATTTCCCCTCTAATGGCAACATCTAATCTCTTGTTTTCAGTAAAGGTTCAACATTTTTAAATGAAAGACAATTGAAATAATTTCAAAATCAAACAGCAAAAAGCCAGAATTGCTTTACAAGCAAACTGTAATTGCTCTCTAAATTCACCTCCTGCTTCTGCTTCCTAATATCAACCGGACTTAAGTAGAAGTTTTCAGAAGCAAGGATGAATTCTTCTAGTGTAATAACTGGGTCTTGAGGCCTAACTAGACATTAATCCCACTGCTGTCACAGGGAATTTTGCTTGGATGAAGACCAACAGGCCTGCCAGCCTCTATATCCTCAACAGGTTCTGCACAAGTTCGGATCATTAAGAGAGAAGCCCCTGGATTAGGGTTATTTGGTCAGTTGTTCCACTATCACTGAGACATCTTTTAAATAAATGGACTGTTAGTAACAGGCCACTTTGGTAGAAAACATGGCTATTCTAGATAATGATGCAGCTCATCTACGTCTTCCTGAGGATGATTGTGAAAGGCCACCCCAGAGGTCATGAGACAGTCAGGGTCAAGCATTCTCTGTCAACACTTTGTAACACAGATACGCAGAACTAGAACATACCATGTAGCCACTGCTATCCCACCATAATGTTTTACTCCTGTTATTATAAACACAAAATGGTGATGACTTTTAAAAAATACCAGTGATGAAGGCGGCATCAGTGGCTTGAAAATTGCTAGTGTCAGGGAAGAAGCATCTGAAAAATGTCCATTAACAAGAACCTAGCTTAGGTTCTGTCAGTAACTAGTAATGCAAGTCCTCGTTACGGTATGTAATGATATTTATGGTTACGTTTTGCACTTAAAATTTATCTGGATCTTGTTATACTAAAACAATGATAGAAAAATAAAATAGAAAATATGTTCACTATTCAGCATTCCTAAACAACTAATTTAAAGGGCCAAATGAGCAGCACTGGGCATGTTTTCCTGCCTAAAGACTTATAATACATGTCTAATGCAAGAACAGTCCACCTAAAACTGCAATGCTAGAGGATAACTTCAGAAACAGACTGAACTTTACAATCCATAAGTTCTTTTTCAGTGTTATGTTCTCATCTTAGGTAACTATGAATAAATTCCTGTGTGGGTGAACAAACCACTATAAGTTTTTCTTTAACATTTGTGCTTTGAGCTAGACTTCCCTGCCTTCAGTCAGAGGTCTCTCGCAATGAAACTAAGGACTCCAACAGTTTAGTTGCACATTTCTAACATTCTACTGCATAATTTTCACATTAAACAGCTCCTAATGGCTACAGTGGGTGAACAAAGTGGAAGGGATACCAATTTTATTAAACCTGGCAAAAACCTGGCTAAAACCTGATTTGATTTTAAAATCCCCAAACTCTCTCTCCCCCAATGCCTTACGTTTATTGATGCATTTCGGAAACCAGACACTGAAAACAGTTTCCAATGCATGTTCTAAAGGCTGGCTGAAATACACATAGAGATATAAGAAAGCTCTTCTAATGAGATTAATCTTTTCAATTCTCTGGCTGAATGGATCTCTTGATATTGGAAAATTTGAATCTCAGTTGCTTTAGTTTGAGCTTGATACTCCCCACGCTTTTCCACACACAGCTGTGATAGCAAGTTGGCCTCTTCTGCTGCCCAGTTATCCACAGGCAGAAAACCTCCCTTTTGTGAAACACCCCATCAGGCAACTTTGCTAAGTGATTGCTTCCAGCAGCACAACAGCACCTGACGGGTAAATGGCAGATGAACATCAGCCAGAATGATCCCACCCTGTCCTGACTGTTTTCTCTGGTGAACTTCGGCATCAACCAACTGCATATCCAGCAGTTTCTCCAGGCTGTTTTCACTTCTCCCCAAAGCAGCCCAACCCACACCTGCTTATGTTCTTTCTTGTTATGGCTCTGGAAAACGCAAACAGTATTTAATGTTGCTACAGCTCCATCACTACAGACCTTCCTGAGGACAAACACACAACTCCTGTACTTCCCAGATCGCCACCAACCGTTTGTGTGTTTAATCCTGCATTTTGGTAAATCTCACCGTAATATGGAGATGAACAGTAATCGTCAAGTGGAATGTGTACTATAAACCACGGGCTCAAAGCCCGCCTGCATCTACTCTCTATTCAGGTCTTGCTGAAATTGAAGTTTCCATGAATGTAAACCAAGAAGAAAATAAAACTTCCTTGTTCCCTGCTGCAGCCTGAATCCTCTCTTTCTCCACCTGTGTGTTACCCTTGCTCTTTGGCCGCAGTATTTGGGTATCCTTCTCACGTCTCAGAAGACCAAAAGGATAAACTGTAAAGTCTCTGAAGAGATTTGCTTTCTCTTTCTGGAAGGTTAGGATGCCCTATTCTTCTTCTATTGGAAAAACAAACAAACAAACACCAAAGGGGCTACAGGAGTTTACAAGACTGGTTTCCCAACCACTGGCTAATACAAGAAATATTATAACTATCTATAACTTGTTTAATCCTCTAGATTAATTAAAATCAGTGCTTACTATGATGTTTTACAGAGTGCTTGAGGATGGTATCAATCAAGAAGTATGGGGTAGCATGTCTGTCCAAAGAAGATTCTCTGCCTGAAATCAGGTCACTTTAGTACAATCTTTTCCCTTTGTATCAGGGCTGAGAGCTATTTATGACCATTCTCAAATACATAAAGCTGTCCTCCACAGATGAATCACTGCAGAAAAAATGGGAGATTACTTACCAAATGTTTTTACAGCTCTGCCTGAGTATGAAAATATGCACACACATACTCATCGCAAAAAAGGGTCTTGTTTTGAAGGAGAAGCTGCCAATTAGCTGTCCCCACAAGACTAATTTATATAACTCTCTGTGACTTCCACAGCTGTAGCCCATGGCTGCATGCAAGATTCAAAGTACCTGCTGAGGGACGAATCCTTTCAGAGACTTTTTGCTTTGTTGTTCTGAATAACCCTTCATCAGTTTTCTGAGCATAAAAGCACAACGGTGTGTGACCTGGGGCAGGGTGCCTCCTTCACAGGTGTGGTACACAAAGGTAGGAATCAAAGCCGACAGGCTTGCAAGATGCTGATAGTTATAGCTTATTGGCCACTTTGTTTTAACAATGTAGTGAAGGCAGGCTCTTGCACTGAGATCTCTTCGCCTTTATACTGACACAGCTCTGACAGGGATTACTGCACGTGAGCTATTGGCCCAATATGCAATTCCAGAGGAGTGGGTATGGAGTAGGGCCAGATTCAATGATACTCAGCTGAATATTCAACCAGAAAGAAATAACAGGTGTAAGAGACAAGTATTGCTCCTATACATTTCAAGGGGGTGCTGGTTCTGAAATCTGAGTATGACACTCAGTCTTGCACTGTAAATGAGGTTAAAAAATCAAAAGAAGAAACTGCATGACCAAGAGCAGCAAAGACAGCTACAAGACTCTTATTTTGAGATTTTAATTAGCATGAAATTTATGGTAAGGAGAGCACCATTTCCCCTGATTTGACCTCTGCAGTGCAAGATAAACAAAACGTTCCTGATAAAGACTACAATCTCAACTCCTTCTGGTGGCTGGTCAGCCTCCAACCGACAATCTAATAAAATTAGAGATCCTTGGAATGAAGCCAGTGTTTTCTTCAGTTCAACATCCAGACCTGGCCATCTCCTTCAGCCAGAGAAATCACACGTTGGGGACACACACCACGATTACAGCTCGAAATCAGGCGACCAGCACAAGGAGCACTGGTCATTTGATTAAAGATGCCACCCTAGGGTATGTGCTACAGCAGTGTTCCCCACCGAAACTCCTCTTCTTTTGGGGGGACTGAGAGCACCTGCTGCCCTTTCCACTATTTCAGAGCCAGAACAGCTCACATGGAAATCAGATCCAGCAACTTATGCAGTTACTAACATTTCCATTAGGTCCTCAAGAATTTACAAAGAAGAAAAACCAACCAACCAACCAACCCCTCCAACTCTTTTGACTCCTCACCTCACCAATCACCACAGATCTGGGGACCATATTTGCCAGCAGTGTCTAACTTGCAGGACCACTCTCCGAGGGCACTCAGAGGCAAAACTCAACATATAAGGAACACGTAGCAGTTTCCTTAACTTCCACTCCCAATTACTTTGCAAGGGTCACAGGACACTCCTGCCTTTCCTTTTTTCCAAGAATATCCTTTCCCCTCCCAGTTATCAGCACTAATACAATTGAGCATATATTAAGGCAAAACCACTTCCAGGAGGAAGAAATGCCACCTCTGAATTAACAAACTTCCATTGGAGGAAAAAGTCCACCTGATCCCAAAGAAAAGGCTTGCTGAATCATTGACTTATTTCAGGTCATACACATATAATGCAAAACACTGAATGGAGAATAACTCAAATGGCACCCGGGAAATGCAAGCAAAATCACATCTTTTCGAAGATATTTAATTAATAGACTGTCAACTTTAACGTTCAGGATAATTTCAACTCAGTCAAAATTTATTTGTCACTCCCAATGCCCTCTCTTAACCAGATATCCTGTTCTGGGACACTGGTTGGAGGAAAAGCCCAATAGAAAATATTCATAGGAAAAGAAAATTATTTTTAATACCTGAAAATAATGGCACTGATGTTTTAGGATAAGATCTTGTGAAATATAAGACAGTTTGCAAAGCTCACCATGAATGGAAGGTGGGTTAGTTAAACAGTGACACAAGCTTTCTCCAAAATGCCAGAATAATGTGATTAGTAACTGTTCCGCTCAGTTCTTGCTTGGATCTTCAAATTCACTTAAAACATAGAAATCATCTGGCATATTCATAGATGAATGAGGAAGGTGAGGTTCCCAGAAACAGATGAAGGAACATCTACATTCCAGCCACATTTCTACATTCTAGTTACAAATACAGGTAATTCTGTGCTCACCCAGTGATTTGCAAGGAGGTGGGGCCAGAATGAACAGGACCCGCAATGCTAAGCCAAGCCCTTAGCTAAGAGAGGCAGAATCTAGTCAGGCTCTAAATAAGACCAGTTTCCGCACTGTGAGAGAACATTGTTTAAGCAGCTTTTTTCACAGCTTCATCTGCTCTTACTCCAGTTATCAACATGGCTAAAGCAACATCTTTCCATTTTGTTCTCTATAGCTCATCGGTAGTACAGGCAGATGTCATGCACAGATAGTCTGACAAACAACCAAAGCTGCTTATAGTTTATTTTCTGGGGTCACCTTACTATTTAGTAATCTCAGATGGTTCTGTCTAATTAATCACAAACAAATGAGAATTTTCTCTTGGAACTGAAATGGATTACAGTGGCTTTCAGTGGGAATTAAGTCACATCCCACTGTACTTTTAGATCATTTATCCAGGCTACTTTCAGTTGCTTTATTTCCACATAAAACATTACCTGAATTTGAAAAGCTGAATTTAATCCCTGAAGCAGTCTGGATACCGGGCTATAAAAAGAATAACACAAAGTCTACTAGAGCAATCAAGTCAGTCTCAGCACAATGCAAGGCAGGAGCAAGGGTCCTGGATCAGCTACCAGAGCTCCTCATCCTGCAGAGGCTGCACACTGGAAGAATGCTCCCACTGTCATAAAAGCTGCTGCTCTTTCCAGGTTCAGATAAATCAGCTATATAGCAACTGGGAACAGATATTATAGACAATCTGGACGCGAGAAAATTGTCTCAGACTTTTTCAGGACTGGGTTGACCCGTTCAGTCGTCTATTTTAGACTGCCAGAAAACAAAGATTAGAGAGAGTGACAGATACATTCCTATGGGCTTAAAACTTGGTATTAGTTCCTTTGTAACCGTCTGCTGCACAAAAACAGTGAGATTTGATTGTCAGTCTGTATCCTTTCTGCCTCACACATCATCACCAGTAACCCTGAAGGAATCTTTTCCAAAGGTTGCCTTTGCAGCCTTTTCAGATGTCTCCGCTGCCACTGTACTTACGTTATTCCCCAGATATCCCCAGTAGAAAAGGGAATAATGTAGCAACAGAAATTTTCTGCACAGGTAAAGCTGCAAAGGGAAAAGTTAGGGCTGGTAAAGATTACAAATGCCAGTGTAGCTTATGGAAAAACGCGGGGTCTTACTTTGTTATGCCTCTAGTGAAAATGGTGCAATTTAGCACTTAAGATACAGGCAGAAAGAAACAAACTACACCGACTCTGTTTCAGTCGTTCCATGTGCCCTGACCCCTGCACGGGGAAGCAGAAACACCTTGCTGTCTGTTAAGACAGCTGGAATAACTGTAATAAATAGAAAGAGAAGTAACAGAAATGCTCTCCTGTAGAGTCTATTCATAACCAAAGCTGAACAAGGCGACCACAATCCAGCATGCGCTGAACATGCCAGAGGACTCCTGCAGAGTTCTCCCGCTGGTCCACATTTTGTTTAACTCATTTAAAGAAGGGAAACTGTGTTTCTCTGGGCTAAGCCTAAGGACAAATAAGGGTGCAATACCCTAGTGTTGTGCCCTTTACTGCCTAGGACAAGAGGAATTATTTCTGGCACTGATGCAACACGTACAGAAACTGACGCTCACGTGGGATGTGGCAGTTCCGCAGACACAGTTGTCAGAGAGGGCCCGGGGCTGCTCAGGCTGTTCGGGGCAGATGGACATCCTCTATGAAATCACAAGCTACATTTTTAGCTTGGCTTTGTAAACTACTGCGAAGCTGGCATGGGCCAGGGAGGTGAGCTGGGCCAGGGAGGTGAGCTTGCCCAGGATACGGTGGTTCACGTCGTTGTCAACTTTGCAGAACATATTTGCATTGGGGAGTGGAACTTACCAGAGGGGATTTTTTTACTGGCCCACCGTGGTTTTTGTTGAGCGGTCTCCCACCCCCTCCTCACTGCCACCTCGCTGCTCTGAAACACGACAGAGGTTTGTTCTTTCTCAAAGTCCATTGTACTCATTCCTCAGCTTCCTCATCTTTGGTGCAGTACTGACATTTAGCACCACTATTTAATATACCGGTGTTACATGCAAAGTAAAGCTGTGATTTTTCATTTGCTGTCATATCCCTGTTACTAAGCAACTGTAACACGAATGAGGAACTCCAAAAACATGCTTTACTCCTAAGGGCCATAGGAACTTCATTTTTGCTCCTACTGTACAATATACTCTACACAAATAACGTGCATATGCTTATTTTCTATGTACTCTCTGGGCAACACATTTCTTAAAGACATGCAAGATAAAACAGGTGAAAAACAAAATCCATGCTCCACTTCTTGGACGCAGCTGTGCCTCAGGTGTATATTTTGCTTTGAGGGAGCTGTAAAAATTGGTAGCAGTCACAGTGCACACACACAGCCCTGGATTCTAATCACCCCTTTTCCTGACATTGAACTTGCTCACCAACTTGGCTAAGATACTGTTTTTAGATAACAATTCAAATAACCTCATAGACAAATCTTGAAAATCCAACAAAACCCCTGAGTGATAAGGTGAAGCAGGACTAACCACCACAGAAAAGCAAAGCTCCTCCCCCAGCACGGAATAATAAAACAACAGCACACGTGACGGCGCAGCTTTCACAATGAGAGTGAACTAGCAAGGCAGTTTTGAGAAGAGATAGGAAAGAGAATAAAAGAAATCAGAAAAACTACAAGAAAGAAAAAACAGGTACAAAACTTGTGGAAACTTAGAAAAAATACTTTAAGTCTTTACTTCATGTTATTTAGTTTTTATTGGTTTGGAGCCATACCACAGCCAACTTAGAGAAACCAGCAAAGGCGGCACTCACATTATTGAGACCAAGAAATGCAATTTACTCTGTGCTAAAGCCCACAACTTACTATATTCATTTCTGGACTTCTGCCAAAAACATACGAACAGACTCAAACCAGAAGGTGTTCCAAGGTCCTAGACGGTACAGACTATCAGCGTGAGAAGTGCCTTACCACCTGAAAGATTTCCAGCTCTTCACCGACAATTAATCATTTAATTCATGAGATGGAACTTAAAATGAATAATTTTGGTGAAAATACCACCTTGCTTATTTTCCACTCACTTCTGATCTACTTTCAGCAGCAATCAACCAAGAGGTAGCTAGGTTTAGAAATCAATTCATATGTCCTTACCTACGTGGACTTTATGCTCTGTACTATTCAGATTTGCTAGGGATAATATGTCAATGGCATTAAAGTCAACGAAAAAATTACACTGACCTTAAGGATGGTAGAAATTCACCCTAAATCCACCTTTTTCGAAAACCCACCCACACTGCTGCACAGGACTAACCTGTGTGTCCACAGATTTTCTGCACATACAAAACACACTTCCTAATCTCTGGCCTTTCTACTTTTTTTTTTTTAAAGGATACACACACTTCTGCAGACTAACCTTATGCAGGCTAATGCATTAGTAGAGGGGAAAAAAAAAAGCAGTATTTCTTGCTAGCAATCTGGATGGCACAGAACAATAATTTGACCTCCTCTGCAGCATCCCATCAAAAACTAAACAGCCACAGCACATGGGCTGCACAGAAACAGTCCAAACGGGTATTTCTCTGGAGGAACTACGGACAAGTAACCGCCTTGGCTGCCTGTTGATGTACGGTCAAAGGGATTGCAAGATACGATCAGAAAAACAGGATTAGCCTTACTTAACTGCGTGTCACTATATAGCTAAATCTAATCCAAACGGGTATTTCTCTGGAGGAACTACGGACAAGTAACCGCCTTGGCTGCCTGTTGATGTACGGTCATCCCACACCCTTTCAAAAAGCTGCTGTCTGTAAGTTTTGCCCTTGGCCCTTACACTGTCTCATCTCAATATGGTACTTAGATTGAAGGCATTATCTGAAGTTTCACCCCAAAGGGATTGCAAGATACGATCAGAAAAACAGGATTAGCCCTACTTAACTGCGTGTCACTATATAGCTAAATCTAATTAGGCATCCCACAGGGAAAAATAAAGTACAATTAAGATGTAGACAAAGATAAAAAAAGAGAAAGGCAATGCAGAAAAGCATAGCAAAATACTGTAATCATTCAGGCTACCCCACAAGAGCAACCTCTCTTGCATCCTCTTCCCGAATTTGCTGCTTAGAGCAGCTTGCAAGAGCAGGACAAAACACCCCATGGATTGAAAAACCATGTCAGAAACGTAAAAACAGGGAGAGAACAATAGAGCCAGAGATCAAAAGCTACTACTGGCAGAACATGCAAAAGAAGTGTAAAATTATTTTTTGTGTCTGAAAGCTGATGGCTTAGTCACTGAAGAAAACTTAGCTAATTTACAGGAATTAGTAACATGAAACACACTGAATGACTAAACTTTATATTAATATACATGACTAAAAATAATGATAAAATATTTCAAGCTATTAAAAATGTCAACCAAAAAGTTACGAAAACCATTTACTCTTTATCAACAAGCTCCAACTGTCAAGCTTTTCCTTGGCTAAGACTGAATAGGATGTTTTCTTCAACTGTCTATCTTGATGATTTCTTCATACACACACAACCCAACCGAGCTGTGACACCACCTCTAACCGTGTGAAGTGCTCTAAGAAGAGGAAAAAACTGCTCTAAGCAGAGGCAATGGGTGACCCAAGGCAGAAGGGTGTCAGCAGAGTGAGAAATCATTTTACAATACGGAGCTGCTATAGTTTATATGGCTGGTGAAAAAAAAGACCAAGATCTCCTAGAGAGTATTTCCCATTTGGATTGCAGCAGGTTAGACCATTCCCTGATCTGTGTCACCAAACTATCCCCATGATGGTATCTTCATTAAATCACCTACAGAAGCAATTCCAGAAGAATGTGATTTTTATTTTGAAGAATGAGAGTCTTTTCTGTGCCCCTCTGTTCTTTGGTACTCCACGTGGGTACCTTTCCTAACGGCCACAGAGGATGGCTGAACAACTTCTGCATTTCCTCCTCACAGCAAAGCCATGCTGACAACTCTTAACTTTTTATGTCATCTCAAATGCACAAGGTCAAAAAATAAATCCTCCTGTGCTGTGACTGGGATTTCTTGCTAAATCAGCATTACTCCAAGACATAAAGCACAGTTGAGTTTTTAAACATTGTCCTCAGGCTGTTTGTCTCCTCTAAATTCCTGTTGAATATTGATTTTGGATTTAAAGGTCCAGCTGCCTACCCAATCAGGTTGCCCTGGTGTATACAAACTTTGAGTGATTAATGGGTTATTTTAAATGCACAGATACCTCAAGGACTAAGGAACATGGACAACCTGACCTTTTCTTCCCTTGCTTTATGCCACAAGGTTTTAGATCAAACGATACCTTTAGAGGAGTACAGGCTTGCCCTTCAAGATAAAACCAGCAAGCAGTTCTTTTGTGTGGATTTCTTTTTCAGATACGTCTAAGGCAAATCTGCCAAGCCCATAGTTATGATCAATCTCAAAATACCAGAAAAATCACTTGATATTAAACTTCAGACCACATGTTGGCTACCGACATACTCATAACTCCAGCAGACCTTATAGTAAGCAAATGGGATTCAATTTGTAGATGTTATGCAGACGCATCTCTCCACAGGTGAGCTACCATCTAGGCAGGTTTAGTGGACAATTCCTCAGGCTGTCCTGCCAGTAACTCCTGTGCTGACCTGGAAGGATCATTAATATTAGAGAGTTGAGAGGCAATTAAATTTCCACTCTAGCTCAGCCCTAAGCTGCTTCTAAGCAGATGCTGTCAGCTGTGTCCAAGTATATATGATGCCCAGGTGATGTGGAAGACTATCAGGAACAGAGCCGGTAACGGCAAAGTCAATTTACAGAGTTTTCAACCTGAACTTGAATAGTGGCCTAAGATATCAACGGGCCAGAATCAGTTGGCAACAACCACCCAAAGCAGTTTTTGGGGGTTGTAAGATGCAAAACAAGGTATGGATTAGCCCAAAGCAATAAGAGAGGAAGTGCTTTATAGAATTGCATATTAAGAGATTTAAATGCATAAAATAATAATTGAAATAATAATTTAAAAAGTGGCTTAATGGCAGAACGCCGAGGAAGCCCAGCTAACAAATGCAAATAGGATTACACAATATACCCAGTACATGAAAGGTACAAAGGTTTGATCCTCAGGCCCAAAACTGCAGTAAAAAAAAAAAAAAAAAAATTAAGATAGCTCAGATCCAATTCAGCAGGTGACATTTTCACAGTTATGACCCCCCCCTCCCCCCCCAAACTATAACTCCTCTGAGCACAGTGGTTACAACCTGTAACCTGGGATAAATCCGAACCACCTTCTCCCCAGTTATTAGCCTCTGTTTCATTCGAAAGAAACCCAAAGCATCAGAAGAGCTTTCCCCCTTTGCTCTAACGAGGAGAAAATTAGACATTTATGAATAGATCGAAGCTTCTGCTTCCTCGTTAAAAAAGCCCCCTCCACTCCTTTGGCAACCCTTGTCCTCACCTCTGTCTTTGCTCACTATCGCGATACGCCCCTGTCCCACCTGGCGCCAGCTCTGGTTTTGCCAGCAGAATTCCCATGGTGCACACAGGCGCGGCAGTGCCACAGCATTTTAACTCTTCTTGGGGAGAATAAGGAGCAACAGAAGATCACGCGCCTCCCCAAAGGAGCTGAGCACTCTCGCACAAACAC
>NW_010413989.1:0-355 GCF_000710305.1 Buceros rhinoceros silvestris
GTCCCCAGCCCCATGCCCATCTCCCTGGGATGGTCCCAGCCCTCTGCCCTGGTCCCCAAGGGGGTCCCCAGCCATGTCCCACCTCTCCGGGGTGCTCCCCACCCCACATCCATGTCTCCAGGGTGGTCCCCAGCCATGTCCTATCTCCCCAGGGTGGTCCTCAGCCCTGCACCCATCTCCCTGTGGCAGTCCCCAACCCGTGCCCATGTCCCCAGGGACGGTGCCAGCCCCGTCCCCGTGTCCCCAGGGCCACCCTCACCCTCGGTGCACCTCTCCCCGCTCTTGCCCAGGTGGCAGCGGCAGGTATAGCCCTGCCCGTCCGGTCGGTTGACGCAGGTGGCATCGGGCCCGCACG
>NW_010413990.1:0-752 GCF_000710305.1 Buceros rhinoceros silvestris
TGGGTCATTTTGGGTCATTTTACCCCATTTTAGGTCATTTTGGGCCATTTTGGCTCATTTCAGGCCATTTTACCCCATTTTGGGCCATTTTCGGTCATTTCAGGTCATTTTAGATCATTTTACCCCATTTTGGGACACTTGACGCCATTTTGGCTCATTTTGGGTCATTTTACCCCATTTTGGCTCATTTTGAGCCATTTTACCGCATTTTGGCTCAATTTTGGGCCATTCCAGCCCATTTTGGGTCCTTTTGGGTCCTTTTACCCCATTTTTAGGTCATTTTGGGCCATTTTACCCCATTTTGGGTCATTTGGGGCCATTTTACCCCTTTTTGGGCCATTTTACCCCATTTTGGCTCATTTCGGATCATTTTACCCCATTTTTGCTCATTTTGGATCATTTTACCCCAGTTTGGGCCGTTTTACCCCATTTTTGGGTCATTTTACTCCATTTTGGCTCATTTTGGGTCATTTTACCCCATTTTGGGCCATTTTACCCCATTTTGGAACATTTTACCCCATTTTGAGCCATTATCTTTTTACCCCATTCTGGCTCATTTGGGTCATTTTACCCTATTTTGGATCATTTTGGGCCATTTTACCCCATTTCGGGCCATTTCACCCCATTTTAGAACATTTTACCCCATTTTGGATCATTTGGGTCTTTTTACCCCATTTTGGCTCATTTCGGATCATTTTACCCCATTTTTGCTCATTTTGGATCATTTTACCCCAGTTTGGGCCGTTTTACCC
>NW_010413991.1:0-251 GCF_000710305.1 Buceros rhinoceros silvestris
GGGCCCTCAGCAGCAGGGACGGGCGCCGGTGAAAAACCCCCCCTCTGGACCCGCCGGGCGGCGTCGACCCCCTCTGCAGGGGAGGCGGCGGGGACAGCTCTGCGGAGGGGGCGAGGAAAGCCCCAGGGGACGAGCGGAGGGTTCTCCTACAAGGTGACAGGAGGGTTCTCCTACAAGGTGACGGAGCAAAGATGCTGATGGCCACATCAGTCTACCTGGAACGAGGAGGACAAGGCTACCCCCTTCCCGAG
>NW_010413991.1:533-1888 GCF_000710305.1 Buceros rhinoceros silvestris
GCAGGAACGTCCAGGGCAGGCAGCGGGGGATCTCCCGCTCCCATTACCCGCTTCGCTCCGAGCACCCCCCGCACCCAGGGACTGCCCAGCCCCACCGAAAATCCACCGGGGTCCAGCCTGGCGACACGGGGCGCCCACAGAGAACGGGGTCTGTCCGCATCAGGATCCTCCTGCCCTCAGCGTCCCGCCAGAGGCAGCGGCGCCTTCCCAAACTCATCACGCCAAACACGTTCTCGATGAGGCTGATGTGCGAGGGGCGGCTCCGCGCTCATTTACCGGAGCTTTTCGGCCACCACGCGGGTATGTTCGCCGTCAGCTCCACTTCACCTCCCGCTACGCTGAGGCGAAGCGGCTCGTTTGGGGTGGGCAACCCTAGCACAGCTAAACCTCGACAGCCCGGAACTTGCCGGCTGCCTTTCCCGCGGCGGTGAGGATCGGGGCGCCCTCGGGAACACCATCCCGGGGCAGAGGAGCCGCGAGGCGGACGGGCAGCAGGCGCTTGCGGACGACACCCATGTGGTGGGTCCTGGCGGTCAGCTCCTGGCCGATGTAGCAGCCTTTGGTGAAGCTGACGCCGTTCAGGTAGGCCAGGTTGGATTCCAGCGGCAAGGCTACTCCGGGAGGCAGATCCTCCACACCTTCGGGAATTCCTGGGGGAAAAGGAAAACCAACGGGTAAGAGCGGTAGGATGTAGGATTTGGGGAACGTGCCTCCTCTGCAAGTCATAAACCCAGGAGGAGCTTCCCAGGACTCCGGTTTGGGCCCGAGGGACGGGAAGGGAATGTACCCAGGGCAGTTTGCCCCATTAGCAGCACCCTTTTCCCGTCCAGAGGACGCGGGTTAACCAGAGGACCGTTGTCTTTCAGTCCGACCAATAACTTAATCCGCTCTCTGCGTGGACACGGTGAAATGGAGGGCAGCTCTGCGCCAGCACGGGGGGCTCTGGCACTGAGATCCCGCTCAAACCAACCACCCGCCCCCTGGCCTCCGAGTCACCTCTGCCACACGTTTTCAGGACAGTAACTTGGGGTGTTTCCTTCGCCGTCCTTAGCAACACGGAAAACACACAGACCATGTGTAATCCCGAAATAATCAAAGTGACTCAAACCACAGGAATTTCCCTCTAAGAAAACGAGTAACCCTGGTTTGCTTTTGGCTTTACCTTGTTTGTACCTGTGCCTGTGGTAATCCCGGACGTCTCCAACGTGACTCCCAGGGACAACCTCCGCGACATTCGCTCCTTTCTTTGCAATCAGCCTCCAGCCCATGACGTCTGTCCGGGGGTCAGGAGTTAACACCAGCTCCCGCTCCGCACGCTGAGCCAGGGCACTGGCGGCGTCTCCATCCTTCTCCCC
>NW_010413992.1:0-250 GCF_000710305.1 Buceros rhinoceros silvestris
ATAAGTAAAAATTAATAATAATAAATACAAATACCTGCTGCCTAATATAGGAGAAAAATCTTGTGAATCTATGGGGTTATTTTTATAAAAATGAAAACTGTCATGGTTCTACTAACCTCAGAGCTCCCTTTTCCTGGCAGGCATCCAAGACATTTCTTATTTTATGCAGTCTTTGGGGTAAAGAGGAGGCTGCCAGTTGCTGATTAAAGTCTCCCTTGGCTGTTGTCCTGGCTGGCAGGGTCCCTTTCCC
>NW_010413992.1:426-4022 GCF_000710305.1 Buceros rhinoceros silvestris
TATACTTTACTCTACAATTAGCCCACAGGGACTTGCTGAAGGCAGACACTCCTCTCACCTGCTTTCAGCTATCTGCAGTCATACAAGTGGTGCAAGATTACAAACTGAGATATCGAGAATACTTTGCTGGGAAGCTCTACATAGGAGCTTCTACTGAGGCTTTAATTCTAAAGCTGAATTTGGATATATTTGGTGCTGCTAGAACTAAGGAGAATCATTTAAAAAAAAAAGTATTAATTTAATTCTTGTAAAAATATTCAGCACCTAACTTAATATTCAAACACAGGAATGGAAAGAAAGTGAAAAAATTTCCTATCATCAAAAAAGATATACATAAGCTAGGAGAAAGTTTCAATTAGCCAGAGCAAAAGAGTTTCACCAAACGAGTGAAAAGTTCAAATCAGAATCTTGCCATGGCGAGATATGGTTCCACTACTAATTAAGCTACCAAAAAGATGTCTCATGTTAGTTTTGTCTTCTGCAGACCTGGGTTCTGTGTGTTTTCTAAGTGTGCAGCCCTGGCTTTGCATCCTCTTTGTGTCCTGTCTCTTAGGATGTGTATCAAGGACATGAAAGAGTATGATGTAAAATTAAGAGAAATTATTTATTTATTTTTGGCACATTTTGTGATAACACAGTGCAGGACTATCTGACCAAGTGCAAGAATAATTGATAAAGATGTCTAGATTCCCTAAAAGTTTTACAAACTGTAATAAAAAGTCATGTTATAAATCCAAAATGACCTGCAAAACTCAAGGGAAAAGTGAATATGATCTCTTCCCAGTTATTCTAGCAGAGACAATATAATTTTTGAACTTCATGACAGCTCTATTGCTTTTTGTGCCGTGATTTGGCAGTGTGTTATGGGTACCTTCATCCAGAAATGCTCTTTCATCCAAAACTGCAAAGTCAAGACTTTTCTTGTCATCCTTTTATGACATTGTAACTTGAAAAAGATCCAACACTAAATACAACAGAGAAAATGAACCAGAAATCAGCACTATCTGAAGTGCGTTTAATTCTGGGTGACTGAGCAACAAATTAGTCATTATGGCAAGGGCAATACTTCTGTATATATTTGGTTTTCATGAAAATAATTACAAACAGACAGTATTTTACATATTTTTTAAGAAAGGTTGCATATTAAGAAATGAAATTAATTTATTTTAAAGATAACTCAGGTTACAGAAATTACTTAAATGTATAGAACTACAAAGAGAAGGAATGGAGAATGGAGTGATTATTTTTTGTAATGTTATGTTTGGGATTCATCACACCTGACATATATATATACATACTTGAAATGTAACATCAAGGTCTAAACTAGCTACCATTGTCTCCACTTACAGGTAGTGGAGAGAAATAGTGCTTTCAGAAAGAAATTAAGCTGACCTTTCCCGGATGCCTTTCTCTTGAGGTGCCTACTTTTTTTCCATTGAGTATACAATGTAAGATAACTAGCCTGGATTTGTATATCTATGTCACTGTTACTCATGACAGACAAATTCACCTGTATCACATAAGTACACACATAACACAAATATGAGACAGGAAGACAGCTTCTACTCCAAGGAAACTGCAGCCCCAAAATTAGATTAAAGATGCCTGAAATATAAAAAAACCAAACAAAAAAACCAAACCACCCCCCCACCCCCCCAATTCCCCCAAACTCCCCCTAAAACAATCAACTGACTGACCAACCAACCAACTAAAAACCATCAAAGAGCGGTGTCATCCTTGGTGGTTGTCTCCGCACAGCGAGCATAGTACAGCTTCACAGATGCCTTGCATAGTTCTAATTGAAGTTTTCAGGAAGGTAGTGGTGTAGGTTTAGCGGTGTTTAAAGCAAAAGTACCAAAGCAAGCATTAAGTAAGATTATCTGAACATTTAACAAATTAATTCAGAACGTGGATGCATAGAAATGGTCTTGCCTCAGAACTAATATGCAGAAAGATCAGAGATAGGCCAAATACCAGCATCTAGAAAGAGGTTCGGATGAAAGACAACATTCAATTTCAGGACCTGATACATTTTGATGGCTAAAATAAGGCAGAAGGGAGATCTGGATGGAAAGATTAAGACTTATCTTCCACACATGTTGAACCCGAGCTGCTGATGAAGTTGCCATGAGCAGATGACAGAATTCTAAGACCAAAACTTACAGAATTATCCAAGATCAACTTTTCAATGAAAAGCCTGATGAATATAGCAGTTTCATAGTGAAGTATAATCACTAGTTATTTAAAGAAATGATAATAGCAAAAATCTGGTTATTCATGCTTGGTTAAAGTTATAAATGTTAAGTACACAATTAAACTTTACATTGGATGGTAGATTATTTATGAAATCTTCCTTAAAACTTTTTGGCTTTATTAAGCTGAGGAAATAAAAAGCAAGATAATAAACATGATGTATGTTTTAGTTATCAACAAGCTTGTACAGAAAAAAAATAATTGAAGTTCTAAAGTATGACTATATTGACCTTATTCAGTCATAGTAAATATTACTCTTCCAAAATATGAATTGCTTCCATAAGACTCCTGGAAAAGTAACGTGAAGAACAGTGACAAAATTGGTCTCTGTGTGAAGATGGTGCCTTAATCAAAATACAAGTAAAAATACAAGTTTTATTATACACATTTTCACAGAGAGGAAAGAAGCTGTAGTCTATTCAACCACTATGGAAGTGTACCCACAAAAACTAAGCCTGGCAAAATAAGTTAATGCACATTTATGTAAGTGTTTTCTATGTTTTGTTTAGAAAGTATACTATGCAGAACAATTAACTTAGAAGGATCAAGTACATGTGGGAAGGAAGATTATCAGAGGAGACTGCAACTAAGGAAATGTTTTGCAGATGTACTGCATTTAAATTAATAAAATCTCATTAGGTTTTATGTTTGCCAATAACGGCTGGAAAAGTTACCATACATTGTAGGAACAATTACCCAAATCTTCACTGTCTCATTAGGTTTGTCATACTGTTTTCATTATAATACATTAGATCTTGCAAGTGAGCCTTCAGTAATGACATATTGTTCCAATTCTCCTTTCAGCAGGCTCTAAGATATTTTAGTATTTGTGTTATAAGCCAGCAGGTGTCTTCACTTTGTTTTTTTCTGAATTGGTTTTATACACAGACCTCCAGACACAGAATGGAATGTAAAAGGGCTTTCAACAACCACATAAAAATGAGTCTGATTAGAGTAGAGCAATACAAACTATTTTGTTTTTACGATAATTCAAGGTGCTAAAAATATGCATCTTTAGAGTATACATCTATTCCTGTAAGTCCTGTTAGTGAAAGCTGTATTAATGTAGATAAACCATGTGATATATAAAGTTTGCAAATTTGCATAACAAATGGAAGGCGTAAAGCTGATTTGAATATCTAAGGCATTATAAACTATAGTGAGAACAACCAACACTGTTTGAGCTTCTAAGACACTTGCATTCAAATGAGTAAGATTTAAAAAGGATATGATTTTTAAAACAATTTGAAGCTTCTACTTCAGCTCTTAGGAAGCTCAAGGTTAAAAAAAAAAATTGATTTAAGTGATGAGGGAAAAAGGTTAAGAAATATTTTTTTAAAAAT
>NW_010413993.1:0-225 GCF_000710305.1 Buceros rhinoceros silvestris
ACAGCCCCCTCACCGGTACCCGCACCCGCGTCCCTCCGTCCATCCCTGGCCTGGCAGCGTCCCCATGCTGGGGCATGTGGGCTGGGATTCAGCCAGCCCGGGGTGCTGAGCACCCACTGCGCTGCCAGCCCTGCCTGCACCCCAGGGGCTGGGGATACCCCAAGGGCACAAAACTTCCAGGTGGGCACCTATCTGCCAGCACCCGTGGCTCTCAGGCAGCACCTG
>NW_010413993.1:469-769 GCF_000710305.1 Buceros rhinoceros silvestris
CGTGCCCGCGTGCCCCATGCCTGGTGTCCCCCACCTCCCCTCAGCCCTAGCCTCAGCGTCCCCAGCCCTGAGAGCCCTGGCTCTCCTCAGTGTCCCCCTGTCCTGCTGTCCCCAGCTCTATTGTCCATCTGCCCCAGTGACCCCAACCCCACTCCTGATACCTCCCAACCTCCATTCCAGTGTCCTCTCCAGCCCCACTGTCCCCAGCCCCGATGCCAGCATCCCTATCCCTGTCACCCCCTGTCCCCTCAGTGTCCCCAACCCTCAGTGACAGCATCTCCCCAGGGCCAGCATCCTTCA
>NW_010413994.1:0-233 GCF_000710305.1 Buceros rhinoceros silvestris
CAGCGATGGCTCCGGCCGCAGACCGGGAGGGTTACTGGGGCCCGCCGACCTCCACCTTGGAGTGGTGCGAGGAGAACTACGCTGTCTCCTACTACATCGCCGAGTTCTGTGAGTGTCCACCCCGGCCCCTGCCCCGGGGACCGCGTCCTGCCGCCTCCTCAGTCCCCCTCACCCCACTGACTAGGCCCCACGGCAGGGGAAATCCTCCCTTCTCCGCGGCCCCTCTTTCCTGA
>NW_010413994.1:445-1221 GCF_000710305.1 Buceros rhinoceros silvestris
GGGTGGAAATGGGTGTTAGCCTGTTCCCTTCCCCTCCTAACCCCGTGTCCTAAGGAGGGGGTGGTGTGGACCCCTCCCTTCCCGTAACCCAGCATGCTGTTTTGCTGCCCCCGCCATCCCAAGTCTGACCCTTCGGCCTGTGGCCGAAGTGATGGCAGGGCAGGGCAGGGGGAGGGTGTCCAGAGGCTCCGGGCGACTGAGGTGGGGTGACCGGGTGAGCCCTCCCTTCCCGTAACCCAGCATGCTGTTTTGCTGCCCCCGCCATCCCAAGTCTGACCCTTCGGCCTGTGGCCGAAGTGATGGCAGGGCAGGGCAGGGGGAGGGTGTCCAGAGGCTCCGGGCGACTGAGGTGGGGTGACCGGGTGAGAGGAGTCTCGGGGGCTTGGCACCGGAGCAGGGCCGGTTGTGCGGCACTACATGGATGGCTGAAGAGGGGGGTTTCCAGTGAAATCGTGCTTGGGGGGCCGTGCTATAAAGTTGCCTCGGTCTGTGGCTTTGCTCCCCTTGAGAGGAGCTGGGAGCACCTCTCCAGCCCCGGCTGGTCAAACCGGATCAGGGAGAGTGAAAATACTATTCTACGAAAGAGACCTCCTCATCCAGGAGAGACACCTTTGCCTTGTTGGTCTTTGGTGGGACTTGACCATCATCAGGTTGTTCTGTTGCAGGTGGTAGGAGTTAGAGTAGCTGGAAGGTTGGCTCTATTGTTTTGACCTCAAAACTCTGATTTTCAGAGCCAGTCTGGAATTAAGATATATTCAAGTGTATTTTAGGGAAAG
>NW_010413994.1:1404-2317 GCF_000710305.1 Buceros rhinoceros silvestris
TCATCCAGGAGGTGCTTGAAAGGGAGTATATTGTGATAGCTGGTAAAGGATCAAGCCCTCTGTCATGAATGTTTTGCTGAGAAATTAAATATTTATGTAGCCTGGGCAGTGACTTTTAGAGGGTGAAGTAGTTGTAGTTATGTGATGCCATCTGAGAGACGCCCTGTCCTACAAAAAACTTTTACAGGTATAAGGTAAGAGGCTGCTTTTGAAGTGTTGAGATCCTTGCAAAATAGTACTGAACCAGTTCACCTACCCCAGTGTGGTTGGAGTGGGCAATCTGAGGAGGCTTTTGCATAGCTGGGATGCTTCTGCAGTGCTTTGGAAGAGCTTGACATGCCAGAGGTGGAAGATTCTGGGCGCCCATGTCCTGCTGTGACTCTTGGTTACAAACGCTGGTGTGGGTGGAGGATCAAAATGGATCGTTGTGAAAGAGGTTTCCGAGTGTGGGAATGGGAAGGAGCTCTGGGTCAGAGTAACAGTAGTCAGGCAGCACAGAAACTGGGAGGAAAAAGGAAGTTGCTGTGTAGGTTTATGGCTGAGAAGTGGCTGAAGAAGGGAACGACATTAAATGCTCCTAAAATGGGACAAGCATGGAAGTTTTTAAATAGAATGAGACTTTTGCAGCATATTTATTTTTGTGTTTTCCTCGTGGTAAAAAGTAGTTTATGAGATAATCCTCGCAGGGAGGAGGAAGCTCTGTTGCTTCACCCATGTAAAAATAAATTTGACTACCATGTAAATTTTTGAAAGAATCCTCTCATTGTTGGCCTTGTGAACTGAAACTTTTCATCCATTTCTAGATTATGGAGGAGAAGGAAGATAAGGATGAGATTAATGGCAAGACGTGGAAAAGTCTGGGTTCTGAAGGAAAAAGGAGTAATTACAGCAGCTCTTTCTCCGCTCTTTCTCC
>NW_010413995.1:0-610 GCF_000710305.1 Buceros rhinoceros silvestris
TAGGATTGCCAGATTTGAACAAACCTTTTGATCTGTTTGTTTGGGAAAAGTCCCATTTAGCCTTAGGGGTCCTAATGCAGCACCTCAGAAGTTAGAGTGGAGTGCTTCTCCATACAACTTGTTGTGGCAACCCAGGCATGGCCAGGATGTTTACGAGCGGTGGCTGCAACAGTCCTCCTGATTGAGGAAGCCCGAAAGTTAATGATGGGGCAGAGGATTGCTGTAGAGGAACTATTAGTGATCCATAAGAGACAACTAAGAGTCATAAGAGATCCTGCCAAAGTGGCCATCATGCATTGCAGAAAGGAAACACCCCAGTAATTACTGGAAATCAGCTGGCAGATGCCATGGCTAAACAGGTTGCAGAACAAGGAATTTTGGCCTTGATCCCAATAAAAGGCTGGTGGGATCCTAAAGACCTCAAATCCCAGTATAGTGAAATGGATAACCAGCTAGTTGAGGCCTTGAAAGTGAAAAAAAGAAAAAATGGGTAGTGGATTGTTAAGGGGGAAAAGATAATGGCTATTATCTTTTATAATGACTACATTATAATAATATCGTTATAATAATATACATTATATATATTTTAGATATATATAATTTATAATAT
>NW_010413996.1:0-715 GCF_000710305.1 Buceros rhinoceros silvestris
GCAGTGTTTATGTGAGAGATCAAAACAGAGCCAAGCCCATCCAGGGAAAAAATGGCGACTACCGGGATGGGGGAAACTAAGACACTGGGTTAGTTATTGTTTTTAATAAATGTATGCACTGCACAGAAGCTAGACACATCGGAAAAGCGGCCGATTCGTTCTGAAAAAGCGTTGCGTAAGAGATCAAAACAGAGCCAAGCCCATCCAGGGAAAAAATGGCGACTACCGGGATGGGGGAAACTAAGACACTGGGTTAGTTATTGTTTTTAATAAATGTATGCACTGCACAGAAGCTAGACACATCGGAAAAGCGGCCGATTCGTTCTGAAAAAGCGGTGCGTCTGTTACCTGTTATTCTGGGATTTTCTGGCCATGGTGCCTGCCTTTGTTTTCTTTCTGGAATAGTCACTATCGAAGGGTAACACTGATGCATAGCCATGTTCTGCTTCTAGGGACAAAGTCAGCATTAGTGGCAATATATTTTTTCCATGCATTTTTTTCCTCCTTTGCGGGAACGCTAGGGTAAAGAACAGAATTTTTTCCGGTTGATTTGTTTGGATTTTATTCTGGCATCTCTTAAAGAAGCGAGACAAAAACTATAACAACTCGGTAAACCAAAGGGAAGAAAAAAAAAGTGCCGAAATTAGGAGGATTATTTGAGTGCACATTAAAAACGAGGCGGATCATGCAAACCCTTGTCACGCTGCGCTGGGGC
>NW_010413997.1:0-333 GCF_000710305.1 Buceros rhinoceros silvestris
AAGAGATCCTCTGCTGGGTTACTCAGGAGCCGCTCCAGTGGCAGCACCCTCCAGAAACACCTACACACGGCGACAGAGCCACAGACGAGGGAACCGGCCAAGCCAGGCTCCGGAGGCCACGTAGCCCCGGGCAGGCTGCGTTCAAACCCGTGGCTTCAAGAGCAGACGCCTTCCCAAGAAGCTGCTGCCTGTTTCCCACTGTCTGAGGAGGAACCTCAGCATGTGCCTGTGCAAATGCCCGGGGGAGGCGAGACCTGGGAGCTTCAAAGGAGCCACAGAAACTCGGACGCTTCAAGCCCCGGCAGGCCAGAGGCAGCGGCCGGCGCCGGCGGG
>NW_010413997.1:439-3537 GCF_000710305.1 Buceros rhinoceros silvestris
CTGCGGGATGGCAGAGCCAAGGGGCAGGAGCAGAGGCACGGAGCAGGACTGGCCCCCACTCAGCCCCTGCTGCCCTGGGGACATCCCGACCGTGTGGGAAAGGGGACACAGCCATAGCACGGGTCCAGCACAGCACTGCCATAGCGCAGGTACAGCACTGCCATCACGCTGGGTCAGATGAGTACCCCACTGGCTGTCATTCTCAGCCCGTACATCCCAGTTGTGGCACTGGGCAGGAGAACTGCCACCCTACCACCCCCTCTGCTCTCTCCTCTCCTGATCCCCTGCTCTCACCCTTCTCCCACCGTGTTTATCAGCGAGTGTTGGACGGAGTGAACCGCAGGCCAGGGGCAGAGCTGGATGCAGAGTCGGGCTCTGTCACCTCGCGTATGTGAGCTGTCATTCCGCTCTGCGGAGGATGGCGATGGCAAACAACACTCCCAGGCCCATCTCACACGGACGTTTGAGCTTTGACCCTTGGTTTACGATTCCACAGAACCGTCAGCGTGGTGATGACAAGCACAGCACGGTGAGGGAGCGCTGGTTCACCAGCAGCTCCCCTTCTCAGATGGGTGATGCCGCTGGTTCTCTACCGTACAATTACCTTCCGTGTGGGGACCTTTCCAGGTTAAACTCAGAATTGCATAAAACAGAACAGCACCGTATGTCACTGTGCCGGTGGGGCCGCGGGGGGCCCCTGCTCCTCTTGCCCAGGCTGTCAGTGCCCTGCAGTGGAGAAATGGGTTAACTGCATATGCCCCGGGAACCCCTGCCCAGCCCTGCGTCAGGCTGCCGGGGAGCCCCCGGGCAAATACCATCACTGCTTCGAAAGGCGATGGAAGTCTGCTCCCGCACCACCTCTGCCGTAAGGGCAGCCAGGCTCTGCCTGACTTCACCCTCCTTCGCTCCTTAACAACCGCCGTCTCTTCCCGCTGAGCCAGTCACTCCTGTTAGGAAGAGGTGGAGATGTAAAACCACTTCGTCTGGATCTGGGGAACAAGCGTCTGCTCTTCTCAGGCCCACGCAGGTTTGAAATGCTCTGGCCCGAAGCAGTGAAGCACTTTGGTGTCTTGTCTGGCAACCCTCTACGAAAGGCAAAGCTCTGGGTGAAGGTTCAGGACGAGGCCGCAGGAGGAAGCAGCCAGGAGCTCCCTGCACACCTCAGCCGTGAAGCACTGCAGGAAGATGCCGCATCGCCAACCGCAGTCGGCAGTGAAGGGGCAGCGGGACATCCTCCTGCTGCCCATCACCACCACAGCAGCAGCCCTTCGAAGCTCCTTTCCCACCTCTCCACATTCGTCCACCATGAAAATCAGTGCAGAGCTACGCAGAGAGCACCAAGTGCCTGGCTCAGAGCACGGCTGAGGGCACAGCCCTGGCACAGCCTGCCTGGTAAGAGCCCCACGGGACCCCCCGAGCATCCCCATTTAAACGGGCGCGGGGCTGGGAGAAGGAACACAGGAGGCAGTCCCGGCTGAAAGGTAAGAGCCCCTCAAACTAAGTCCGTGTCAGCTGGACACTTTGACCATCATTCGAGCCCTTGCAAAGGTTGAGCTCTGCTGGAAAGGGTGTCACCCCTCCGGCAGGTACGGGTTGGTACCGTCAGCACCCACAAAGCGCTTCTTCTTCCGGAAAGAGATACCCGGGAAGGCAGAGGCCACCAAACGGCAGCTGCTGAGAGCAGCTATCGCCACGAATCCTTGACAAAAAAACAAGGATAATTGAGCATCAAATTTGTGTGTACAACACTCGTCAGTGGAAGGAGTCGTTCAGCTGCGCTGCAGGGGAGGTTTGATGGCATCGGTGTGAAAAACCCTTGGGGGTGGAATTTCTGCCAATTTTATAACCTCGGGGGGTTTTGCCCCGGCTGGGTTGGGCGAGGACCCAGCACCCCTCACCCCCCCGCTGCGCTATCACAGCACACGGTCTGAGGGAGGGGGGCCAGGGCAGAACAAAGCCCGGCAGATTTCCTGGGAGCCCGGTTTTGTTTTCCCCGGTGGAAGAGTGACTCAGATCTCAGCCCGCGCTCCTGTCACGCGGCCAACAGCAACACGCTGTGCGCCAGAGCGAGGCAGGCAAGGATCTCGGTGCTGTTGGCTGAGCTAATAAACGCCCCAATAAACCTGCCTGCCCAACGCCCAGCTCAGTCGCTAAAGCAGAGAGAGACCAGGCACCGAGCCCTGAGCCCCCACGCACACTACCTGCCCGTATGTGCACCTACGTGCACCGATGCCCTGAGCCCCCCACACCCCCACTACGGCAGCACCGTGCTCCCGAGCGGCCTCACAGAACTCTTGGGAGCTGCTCGGAAAATAGACTTTGGTCTAAACCAGCACAGCTGGTGTATTATTGTAGTTGAGAACTTTCTGATAAACACCCTGAACTCACATGTCATGCTAAGGCAGCAGCTGAAAGTGTCACAGAAACGCTTTCACTTTCTGAGAAACGCTCCAGGGAAAAGTGCTCAGCTTCCTCGTGCCGGAGAGACGGCTTCACGCCTCCCTGCTCCTCTGGCCCGAGTACCTGAGCTTGTTTTTCAAGGTACCTCCAGAGCTCGGTGGAAATACCGCAGCACAACATGCTCCATCACAGCCACCGCACACAAACCCAGCGAAAGGAGACCCCGACCCCCAGGCTGGCCAAGCCTGTCCCCGTGGCACAGCCCCACGGCTCGCTTGGGGACCCAAGGCTGTCAGGTACCGCTGCAGAACGGGACTCTCCAAAGGATGTGCCCAGGCCTTGCTACACCCACCTGTGGCTCAGCCTTTGTGTAACGGCTGTAGTTTGCTTTGAGCAGAGGCTTTGACACACTCATTAGCAGGTTAGGTGTAGCCGGAGGTGTCCGCGGGACAGCACAGACCTTCACGGAAGCTCATGTTGAGACTCGAAGCGCTTTGTTTGTGCTGAGATTTATCGTGTTTGTTCACGTGTGTTCACAACCTGCTGCAAACACGCCGGGTCCTTCCCGGCCACCGTGGCCGCACCGGTGCTGCGTGCCATGACACCACGGAGAGGAGGGTGTCAGGAGAAGGACCGACATGGCCCCTCGGCCCCGCCACCGCCTGGGGCTGCCCTGGCCACGTGCCACCCCAAACTGG
>NW_010413997.1:3791-5195 GCF_000710305.1 Buceros rhinoceros silvestris
GGCCGACGGGGAAAGGTCTCCTGCAGCACCCGCGTTCACATCGGGGACAGCTCCTCTTCCCGCTGTGCCGTTCTGGGGCACACTGGCTGTACCGGCAAAGTGCGCTTCAAAGCACCACCTGGGGACACCCGCTCTTGTGAGGAGGTACCCGAGTTAAAAATTAATGGAGCTCACTTTTAGGATCGTTTCCTCGCCTGGGTGTGAGCAGCAGGATTCCTGCCAGCCTCTCGCACCACGGACGCGGAGCATTTCTGCTTTTGCGCATCAGGGGACCCAGCCTCTAGTGATTAGATTGCCAATTAATAGCAGGTAATTAACACATTTGCAAGGGCTGCTTGAATCCCACTCCAGTGTTTGGCAAACTAGGGCTGTCTGGGGAGTGTCTTCACCAGCCCTTTGAAGTTGTGGGCCGGGAGCTCCCTGGCAATCAATCAGCCTGCCTGAAAACTGGGGCTGTGCCAGCAGAGCAAACACGCCCCGAGAAGCAAACGTATGAAGGATTAATTAAATACCAGATTTTATTGAATTAAGCCTCTTTTCCTAAGTACGTAGAGGCAGGAATCTGGAGCTGGTGTCCAATCGTGTTCGCTCCTCTCCCGTTTTTAGAAATGCATTTAACCTTGGTGGATGCTGGTTAAAACATGACACCCAGGCTGGGGCGAACCTGCTGCGAGCACAGGAGCCGACAGGCACCGCATCGAGGGCACCCAGCAGCATCGGGGCTCACCCCTCCCTGCTCCCACACATGACACCCTCCCCGGGCAGCGCTGGAAGCGCCCGTGAGCACCCAGAGACCTTCTGGAGTCTCCTGGGTGACCAGCGCCAGCCTCGCGCGCAGGCAGGGCCCACGAGCCACTCTTCCTCCTGCTCTCCTCTCATCCTCCTCCCATGAGCAGCCTCCCTGTGCTGAGGAAGGCAGCGCAGCCCATCACATCGTCGCCAGTTTAAAGGTCTAGAGACAGAGCCAGGCAGGCCAACAAGCTCGAGCCCGGGGTCATTTCGCACCCTGTTACAGAGGGTGCTCTCTTCTGCACCACCCGCCATCAGGGTAGGCAGGGGATCGCCCCCAGATGGAAAAAAATCCTGGCCACGAGCTGCCCTGGCTGCAGGGCCCTCTGCCACCCTTCCACCGGCCATACCTCGGCGCGATTCCCGCACTCCGTGCAGCAGCCCTTCCCCAGAGGCAGGCAGCCCTTCCCCTCCTCTTTGAGAGCTCCATTTCACCTTGACAGTCTGAACTTGACAGCACAGCCCAGGGATACAGCAAGAGGAAGGACGGAGCTGATGGCACCAGCAGGCAGCAGAGACGAAGAGATGTCACGGCCACTGTCACTGCCTGGCTGTGCACAGCGTCTGCCCGAGGAAGGACGGGCCAGGCAGCAAGGCCACACGTGCTGCTGGACC
>NW_010413997.1:5306-5734 GCF_000710305.1 Buceros rhinoceros silvestris
ATTGGGAAAACGTAGGCCCACGACGCAGCTCAGAACAAGCACCACCACAGGGCAGAAGCGCAAAAGGGGGAAGAGGTGACAGCAGGTCCCTGGCAGAGGAGGGACTTGACAAGAGCAAGGGAGGTTCTGAAAGCTGGGAGCGATGTGAAAATACAAATCTCCTCCAAAACACAGTTCTAGCATCACCCCCGTGGCTGCTGGGAGCCTGCGGCGCGTGCTGCTCACCCGCTGCCCTGGGGACCCGGCCCCCAGCCCGTGGCTCTGCAGGTTCTCCACCTCCCACGGAGCGAGGGACCGGCTCCGCCAACAGGGCTGGGTGCGTGCGGAGCTGCCGAAGGACAATCACGGGGAAGAGCCGCCCCCAGTGCGCTCGGGGCGTTGGGATGAGGAGGGCTGCATGTTCCCAGCGCTGGGGTCTGTTTCCCCAG
>NW_010413998.1:0-11014 GCF_000710305.1 Buceros rhinoceros silvestris
CCTCCGGGCTCTGGCTGACGAGAAGCCACCCGCTTGCACGGCTCTGACAAAGCCAGTGACAGCCGCACTCATCTGACCGTTTAAAGTGCATTTCTTCAGGAAAGGGTTTTTCTTTTTTTTTACTTTTTTTATTTATTTTTTTTAAGAGGAACCTATTTAAAGTGCTGTTCTAGTTTGGAAAGGACTCTTTAGAAAAAAAATGGCACCTTTTCACATGAGAGATCTGCTCTCTGTAGTGTTTAAGTATATATACACACACGCATTTGCAGAGTCAGATCTGCTGACTAATGAACAACATATAAAAGTGTTTTGAATGTTATTTTATTGCTCTTTTTTTTTTTTTTTTTACTGCTGCCTGCTCCCTGGGAGGCGGAAGGGAGATGGATTCTCCTCTTACCTTTCACAGCATTAACTGATTTCCCAGATCAGGAAGGCGAGCCTGCAGTCTCGCAGCTCTGGCAGCAGCCTCTCACCTGCAGGACAGTTCGCTGTTACACAACAAACGCGGAGTAATGACTCCCCACTGAACTGTCGCAGCCCCAGGGTGACCCTGCAAAAGTCACAGTGAGAAACCAGTGGCAAAGAGGAACACTGGGCCCCGGGAGGCCTCCTGCCAGATGCCATTTTCATAGAGTCGCTTTACAGAACACACCTGCATGTCTGAAACATAGAGGTAAGGAGAACACATCTGTTTACAGAGAAAGCTTCGCTGATAAGAGTGTGTAGCATGGTAACCTCAGCACTCGAGAGAGAGAGAGGTAGATACTATCCTGTGAACCTTCTGCTGCTTAATGCAACTCGATTTCTGGAGTGATTGCTCAAAAAAAAAAAAAAAAGAAAGAAAAAAAAATCCCGTGCTCTTTATTAAAAGTTATCCCAGTTAAATCGTTCTGTGGAAGAAACATTTGACTATTCCCTCTAAGAGGCTTTTCTAATTTAGGAATTGATTGTCAGTTTAGTTCATTACAAAATGGAATTCGATGAGCAAACTGCTATAGGAAGCCACTTAGGCTCTTCACTCTCCTTATGCTGCCCTCCCGCTGCCCCGTGAGGAAGAGCTCAACCCTCCGTGTACCCCTTCGGGGGTCACTCTTCAGCGGAACAGGGCACCCGGTCACCGCTCGCTGCCGCAGCGAGACAGTACACGACCGCATCTCACGCTGGGAGCAGTTACACTGGAAACGTTACAAAGAGCTCCCGGGGTAATAGTCACAGTGCTGTCCAGGAAGGATGGGGGTGATGCTGGGGAAAGGAGGGGCAGGGGCCAGCTTCGGAGGCGGCAGGGAGCTTCGGCAAGTGCTAAGATACCCGAGGCTGGGGGAAAACCACACCTGTTCCCTTTTCAGCCCAAAGCAGCGCGGCGAACCACTGGCTGTCAGTGCCGTGAGCCAACCGCTGACACGCTCGTCTCGTCCCTCACTAACCCTCCCTGGCAGCACGGGGCAGGAGGTGAGGAGCACGTTTCCACCAGCAGGTACAGCTCCTCAAGGAGCTTATTCGGAACAGCCCGCTGTGCAGCCAAGAAGGATCACTCCTGCTCACCCCTCGCTCTGTCCTGTCAGCAGTTCTACCTGCACGAACACCACAGAAACGTGTGTTGTTTGAATGACAACACTCCTGCTTCGAGACACTCCTCCCAGTCACTTTGCACTGTGACAACATAGCCCTGGATGCTGTCACCCGTCAGCTTACTGCCCAGGCGGGCACTCGAGAGGAGCCAAGGGAATTCTTCCTGGGCAAAGGGGGTGACAAAACTCTGCTCTACAGCCCACATTCACCTGCCGTCCCGACGAGCTCCTTCCCTGGCGCAGGAAACCTAACGTGTGAGGGAAGTCCCTGCGCACAACGTGCACAACCATTCTCTGCGTCACCAGCAGAGATCCAGGGTGTCCCCAGCGCCAAGGACAACCTGTGCAAACAAACATCACCTTGTGATTTCACAGAGTGCAATGGGACTCGTTTGGCTGACTGAAAGCAGCCCGTGGGCAGGGGATGGCGTCAGGGGTGACAAAGCATCACGCCTCAGGCCACAGTCGAAGCTGCGTCAGCTGAATTGCACCGTCCACCTTTTGTTAGCGTAACCCACAGCTCCAAGACAACACGGCACCTTGGTCCTCCCCACCACCTCTACTGGCTTACATGCAATGAACTGTTAAACAAAAGCTTCACAGTAATCCATAGAGTTTCCCTAGACATGTAAACGAAGACAGGAACATCATGGGAGCACAAGCTCCCGCATCAGACCAATGCCCTAGACATGTAGATGACCCAACAGAGCCCAGAAAAAACCTCGGTCTCAAGAAACAGCTTTTAAACTTGACCAAACGGGGAACCAGTGAAGTAACACCATCAGATTAAAATCCATTTCCAAACAGTTTCTCAGCTGAAACTTCGTGAATCTTCCCCAACCCAGACTAATTTCAATGGTATTTTTCTCCTTTCATGCTGCTACATTCTATGTTTTACAACCAGCAGTCAAACTAACCAATCTCGCTTCATTTTTCATGTCTAATTAGTTTCACAGTTTCATAGCCAGTGATGCTGGGTCTGACTGCAAAGAAGGTTTAAATAAATAAACTTCACTGCAGTGTAAAAATCAGGAAGACATTTCACCGTAGAGCTGAGGGGGAAAGGGGTTAATACGTTGACGAAAACTAAGTAAAGCTGGAGGCTTAACGTAGCTGGCAGCCTGCAGAACACGGACGCACCAATTCTGTAGGTGCTGCGTTAGGCACAGCTGCAGTAAAGTAACAGATCAGACTGTGTCAGGTTAAACACGGAGCTTACACAGCAGTACTGATACCTGAATATGTCTCAAAAGCTTAACTGATATGAACTAGGCAGCCCTTAAAGCTGCCCGGTTTTATGTGATAATACTAAAAAAAGGTAACAAAAATACAGCTTGGCACAATCGAATGGAAACAGGAACCTGGAGGCTGCACTCGGCCGTGGGGAGCGGCTGGACTCCCCTACAGACCGTGGCAGACAAGACGCTGTTTAATGGATTAACCATTGACAAATGGAGAAGTAACTGGAGCTGTACTGGTGGGATGAAAGGCTCGGCCCCTCGGTTTGTGCCATGTGCTGGGGCAATGTTTCATACTCCAGGGGAGCGGCGGCGAAGCCCAGAAGCCAGGCCTTTGTGTCCCTGCCCTGCCTCCCACCACGAGGCAGGGCTGACTTCCCACGGGTCGCGCAGTCTCCTGCCCGGTCAAGCCTGGCAGATCTCCCAGGACACAGATGTCACAGTCTCTCTGGACAGCCTGTTCCAACACTGCTGGGCTACACTCATGGTGACAAAAAGTCTCGTACCGCAACCTGAATGGCCCTCATAGAAACTTCTGCCTCCTGCTGCTCCTCCTTCCCACGTCTCTGAGAAGAGTGTGGCTGTCTTTTCTGCACCCTCCCCTGGGCTGCCGAGTTTCAAAAGAAGAAACGCCACTGGTAAGGGAGAGAGCATTGAAAGGAAAGCAAACTGCAGTCATCAACAGCTTTAACACACACTAGAAAAACTAACAGTCAGAAAATTGGCACTTGGAAATCTCTTGGGTACTACCTTCATCTGCCACCCTTCCACTCCTTCCAAGGGTGTTTCTGAAATCCGCACAGCACATTTGCCTCCACGAGGGACCAGCTCGTTGTGCTTTGTTACCATTCACTCCCCAGGATGGACAACGCTGGTGATGTCCAGCTCTAACACTGTAGGACAGGGTATAAGCATCCCTGCAGGCCTGTCTCCCGAGGCAGCAGGGTCTCCTGCATACTCCTGGACACATGCAGGGTCTGAAAGCAGCATTTCCCTGCCCACAGCACCCACAACAGGCTAGAGACACAAACACCCTCCTTCCAGGCGATGCTGTGCTGGCCTTCCACCTGTTCCGCCCAACACCTCCTGCAGTAGCCAGGGCCAGCAGCCCCAGCCAGCGCTGAAAACAGACGAGCCCTCTTCATGTTTCGCCTGTCCCCCTCCTCCCTGCCTCACTGTTTCGGTCTGCGCTTTGCAGATCTCCTTCCCTCTACACAGAACGGCTCAGGCAAGGAGGAACCGGAGCCGGTCCCTGGCTGTCTGAAGAAACTCCCGCGAATGGAGGCAAACAATCTTCACAGTGGAACCGCTGCTGGTTCCGAGGGCTCGATCTTTTACAGCACTCGGCAGCACACAGGGAAGGGGCCTCTTCCTGTTGACAGACCGCAATGAGTCTGCGGCGGTAGGGAGATCTTAGGGAGATAAACCAGCTTTGTGAGAGGTCTGATGTGAATGACACACTACATGATATAAGCAGGTCACCATCACCAGATGAGAATTAACACTATGACTTTTTACCAAAAAGAATTATTCTGTTAATTATTCTGCTGCTAGAATATAACCAGTCATGTAACCAGTTTGCTAGCAAGACTCACCCCTGGCCCGCACGTGCCAGTCAATCTACGGACAAACAGAGGTGCTGACAGCAGGGTGCTGACACCCTGCAAGCTCCACGGGCACAGCCCAGACTGCTTTGGGGAACGCTCCACCACCCTGCTCGGCTTAACAGGTGCCCATCTACCGGAGGCATCGGTGCCGTGGGACACCCAGCACACTCTGATGTAACGCGTACACACTCCCAGACACGGAACGGGACACCCCATCGACAGCATCAACATACCTGGTGTGGTTCTCGATGGCAACCTGGAATGAGAACATGGGGTTCAAACGCTACCACTTTTCCTTGCCCAGATTTCTGAAATGGCCCATCTCGCCCTGCAAAAACATGGCTCTGAATACATGTTCACAGCCCAATGCCCCAGCCTGCTCCACCACCCTGCCGAAAGCAAGTCCAGCTCCTCACCCGCAGAAGCCTAGCCTTTGACAAGTCCAGCTACTTTTCGGTTCTGAAGGTTCACGATTCCCCTCCCAAGATTCCTCCACAGGCTCCCAACGCATCGCCTCAGGGTGCATGTTTGTGGAGCAGAGTGTGTTGTTAGTTCCCGAAGTGGGGAGCTGAAGCATTTGTGCAATGGTACGAGGAAAATATCCACAGAAAATCCCACCTGCACCTGTAACCCCGAAGACCCCGGGAAGCAGGTACTGGTGCCCAGTGACTCGATCCACACTGCGACAGAGACTGGCTCTCGCAAAGACCCTTCCCCATCCCTCCCAACCTCTATGGGAGCATAAAACCGTGTTACAAACACCACCCCCTGCAGCCACAGGTTTTAAACCTTCTGTGGTCTGCAAAGTCCTAGAAAGTAAGTCCTGTCCACGGTTGTTGTAAAAACGGTTCTTAGAGCACAAACTGATGCCAGATGAGAAGTTAACTAAAGAGAACATAAAAATAATTGGGGAGCGATCGAAGATCTTTCAACATTTCTCGGAAAAGACTTAAAGCTTTACAACAAAAAGCAGCGTTTCTGGTCCGTGTCCCAAAGCTGTCAGAACAACTGCAGGGAAAGCCAGCCAGCAGCACACGGACCCAAGCCCTCTCCCACCGCCTGCAGCTTACACCGCGTCAGCAGCCTACGAATCCAGCCCTGCTGCGCAGCGTGACGTTAACTTACTTGATCAACAAAGGGAGGGGGACCATGACCCTGCTCAACACAAGGGACGCAGAGAAACCTCCCTTAAAAAGAGCCTCTATCGTGCAGGCCGAGCTGAAGAGCCAGAGGAAGCAGAGCCGCTGCCAAGCCCGTGGCAGATTGCTAGAGGTGAATTTGTTCTTAGCAGCTGCTAATTCCTTGGAAAGGTAATTACCTCCCAGCACAGAAGAATAAGAAAGATCTTCTCTTTGAACCCATTTTTCTTCCTGTTGATGACAGCAGAACATGCACCTCCACAGAAGTTACTAAAAAATCCCAACCACCTCTAGACATCAGGAAATAGCGATGGCTTGTTCTCTAAAGCAATGAATTAGACACTAAATACATTAGCAGCTGTGGCTGTGGCTTCCTCTCTCAAGCTCCCAGTTGTGCCAGACTACACTGTCATTTGCTGTGTTCTCCCCTTTCATGTCTAGGCTTGCCAGAACATACTCGTTTTCCTACAAAACCGTTAAGTACCATGGCACACACTGCCATTTCCAAGCCCCCAGAGAGGCTCTGCTGGAGGCTAGTGGCTACAGCAAAAGCGTTAGCCCCAAGTTTCTGTGTGTGTTTGAGAGGCTGCAAAGGGCAGATGAAAAGCAGCACCAAGATTCGGGGCTGGCCCCTCTGGGGTGGGAGCAATCGCTGGACAGGGTCACTCTGGAGTCCTGGCTTGGGCCCGAGTGAATTGTCCCGCCTCGTGGGTTGCTTTAATCGCTCTGACAACACAGATGAGCCAAAGCCCAGGAGCACCGGTCGGGTGGCAGCTGGGCTCCATCTCAACAAACACCTCTCAGCTCCAAACCTTGTTAGATACTACAGCAAGAAACAAGCCAAAGGGGGACACAGGCAGCAGCAGTGCCAGCACTAGGACAGCCCGTCCTATCCTTTCTATGTCTGTTTAGAGAAGTTCATCCCAACCCCGCATTTCTAAGGAAGGGGTCACACAGAGGACCACATGGAATCACTTCAAATCCATGTTACAGCACATACAGCAAACTTGCACCTAAATTGCTGCCTCACCTTCCCTTGCAGGCTATTTCCTCAAGGCATCCTAGCAGGCAAGTCCTCGGGCTTCCTTAAAGCATCCAGAGGCAGGGCAGAGCCCCAGGTTTTGTGGCCAGCGGGCACAGCAGGGTGGCAGAGACTCCAAGGGAATTCTGCTGGAAAAGTCCTGCTGCGTCACGCTGTTGGTGTGCTCATTCACGCCATCGACTGACGAGCTCCCTGCAGGGTCATTCGACAAGGCGGTACCAAGATGCCAGAGCTGGCTGCAGACCTCGGCCCAGACCTGGGCCCAGGAGACACCAGCAGCAAACAGCGCTCCCCGATATCGCCCTCTTCACTTTAACCACACACCTCATCTCCATCAGACACCCCGCTGCAGCAATTCTTTCAGTACCAGTGACACTGAGTGAGAAAAAACGCCACCGCATGGTTTGAAACAGCGCGCCATGCTTCCTGCCCACCGTCAGGCTCTAGCCGGCATGCGTTCACTCCGGTGGAGGCTCCAGTCTCTGGCATTCGGCAGCATGAGTCCGTGAGTCTTTCTCACTCGTACCCATGTTTTAGTCAGCAAAGATCTTTCAGAGCTCATATCTGAAAAGGTTCCTCCTATTTCTGAGACGCACCATTTCACAAGCTGTAATACTTTGGTTTACAACTGGATTAAAATATAAATTAAATATGAATAATGCTAAATGAGCTTATATTGAAACACTCTATATACGTCTACGTATATATGTATATACAGGTATGTGTGTGTGCACTCCCTAACGACAGCTAGAGGAAGCAAAAGTCATTCTCCGAAGGCTTCCACTCTTCCCACTAGCCTGGTCAACTTACCATTGCAACAATTCCCTGTGCATAAAAGCTAATGAAGCACTGGAAGGTGAACAGCTGGGTCACACAGACGTTCAGGAACAGAAAGACAATAAATTATAAGGAGCAGTAGTAACTTGTTCACAGTTGGGCTGAGGATAATGTTATAGGAAACCTGAATTTTCTACAGTCCTCAGGAATAAGAAGCCAAAGGTCACTGAAGATTACAGCGGGATATACTGTAGTTAATCCTAGAAGCAAAGAAAGGATCCGACACAAAGAAACGGTGGAAACCACATGGAATTCCTCCCAGCAGACTAAATTCTTGTACCATCAGATTCAGCAGGAAGACTTCCACCACCTTCACCAGGACCAGAATTCTGCTCGGGGATGCTTCGATCACTGCCTCCATCCCAGCAACGGACGCTTTCACAAGTAGGAAGATTCCTTGAAGCCATCTCAATCCTACGTCCAAAAGCAAATGCTCCCAGTCCTTCCGTGATTCTACTTCTCTTCCACCTACCATCCCACACACCACGCTCAATCTCTTCTAGTCCCAGCCTATGTGTTTTTCTGTTTCACAAAATAAAGCCTTTCAGCAACACTACCAAGACAGATGGAAACATTTTAGAGATGGTAGGACGCTCCAGATAATTTTATAACTCACTTGAGTAGGTCCCAGATTAGGGATGACCTAAGTTTCTAGCGAGACTAACTGCAGCAAAACTTTGGTCTGCTGCGTTTTATTTAAAAACACAAAAAACCTCAACAAATCCACTCCAAATCTACCCTATTCCAAAATCCTCTGGTAGACGTTAGTTTCAAGCAGCAGCCAGTGGTGTTTGCATAGTTCTAGCTTACATTTGGTTACAAATATATATAGATATATATATAAATGCACATACATCTATATGTATGTATTTTATATTAAAATATCCTTTGAATGACAATGATTAAAATAAAATTAGCTCTTCTCAAGGACATTCCACTGAAGATGTCAAAGCTCCGTGCACGGATCTCACCTCATGACAGCTCATCTCTGAGAATATCGTTATCGCTCAGCGGCAGCTCCGTCAGAAGACCCCAGACCTGCTGACTGCAGTCCTGGCTACGGGATCAGCTCTCTGGGGAAACTCGAAGCCCAAACCTTGATGAAAAAGTAGAAGTTTCCTGAATTACAGCTCCTTGACTTCTCCCATCCCCAAAATACTTCTGATAGAGCAAGATGAGCGTTTGCAGAAACACTTGGATGCTGGTATGGCTAAATGGGCAGGCGTGTCATGGACCGAAGAGGAGAACTTTATCAAGTTTAAATAAAAAGTCTAAGGGGTGCTCATTTAAAGATGCATGACTCGGTCTACCTCACAAGCTACCTTTCACCCAACTAAACTCCACCTTTTCAGCCGCCTTTCTATTTATATGTTGGATTCACCAGAGACATGAAGCCAGCAGCAAATAAAAGCTACAACTCTGCCCTTGCAAATGCAGTGTTAGGGTTAATCACCCAAAGGCGGCAGAAGGACTCCGCTCCAAGACTGGCTGCTTAGAATCATTTACTGCTGCTCACTTTTAAATGCAGTTACTGCTGCATAGAGGCGTGGGACAGCCTGCCCTGGGAAACAGTCACCAGCTGCCACGAAACAAGAGCAGGACAAGCAGGGAGATCTGTCCTGTCAATTTGTTTCTGTCTGGGTCTCACAGTTCCAGCTCTGAACAGCTGTCAGGTGGGAACAGGCAGTTGCTACCCACCTTGGCTGGATTATAAACAGCAGCAGAGACACAAAACACTTTATTCTTCCTGCCCTTCAGTCATCCAAACTTCTGAAAGTTAAATTATACAGATCACAGCTTGAAAATAGTGTAGAGAAGATGTAGGTAAGTCAAAGGACCAAACCTGATGGCTGGACAATGCTGGGAGGACAACCGAGGGGTGGCCCATCTGCATCAGCTGCTCTGACTCTAACAGGCTGATGCCCCTGGATCTTATTAAGCAGCTCTACGCATGTTCTCGGTCTCCTGGAATAAATTCACATTCCATAAAGCCTCCTCATTCACCCCCCTCTCCCTAGCTGCTGGAAATAAAGCACCGTTTCCTTTCACTAACTCCCACTGCAAGAGAGCAAAAAGACAACCTGCTTTTCACCCGCTCCACACCCACCATCCTGCTGGAAGGAAGAAGTTTAGCTTTTCCCAAAGCAGCAGCACAGTATTAACACGGTCCTTGTTATTTTCACAGCTATTCACAGGGAACCTGGCAGCAGCGGGGAACGGCCACAGCAACCGTCATGTCACTCTGCTGTGCCTCGGCATCGGGGCCCTCTGCAGACTCAAGGAGATAACCGCAACACTTCACATTTGGAAGGTTTCTCCACCGCAGCAAAGAACTAAGAAACGTGTTCCCGCTCTGAGAACAAAAACTGCAGAAAATAGAGCACTTTCCCCCCTGTTGCCTGAGGCGAGCGAACAAACACATCAGCAAGGCCTCGCTCTGAAGCGGACAGAAATGTTACTAGGTACAGAGGTATTAAAATACGACAGAGTTCTCTTCACATCCTCCTTAAATCACAGTTGAAATCACAGTTTCGGCAGAAGGGAAAAAGCTGCGGCTAGATGTGGAGATGCAAAGCCGTGCCTCAACCCATCACAGAAGCATTTGCACTTGGCAAGTTGGCATCTGATTCTCCCCAGCTTTGGTGCAACCGTCACGAGCTCCGCGGTTTGCCAAGGGAGAGGCAACGGAAGATGGTGTCCTTCTGTCAGGGGAAGCAGCTCCGCCACTGCCAGAAAATTCACATGAGGTGTTTCCAAGCAGTATGCGACCTCCAACCCCTTTTCTCAAACCTTGGCCTTCCCTGCACTGAGGAAGTCAACCACCAAAAGGAAAGTTTAAGGAGTTATTCCTGCTGAACTGGTTCCATCTTCTAGTGCAGATGGGCATAAACTGCTCTCAGCATGGTTCAAGAAAACATTAGAGACATCATGATTCCCACACATACATACACACACATCCATTAAATGTATAGAAATAATATTAAAATGATTCCCACTACCATACCTTATACTGATCTAGCTACAGGCTATAAACTTCACCTCAGCGAGGCCCAGGCAAGAACGTTGGCTCTTTCGCATGCAACCAGAAACGATCATTTATAAAGTGGCAACCTCTGCACCAAACCAAACAAACAAAACCAACAACAACAACAACAAAAAAACAACAGAAAAACTGTAAAAGAAATAAAAATAAAACCCTTTCACAAGCTTTGTTTTCAGACTAGCCCAGTACGATACAAAGGACCAATTTTGCGGTTTCCACCAGGCCAAGGGGAAGCAGTGAATCAGCACGCCAGGACACACCGCTGGCGTCCTGGGCCGTCAAGACGCAGCTCTGTTCACAGTATCGACACAATAAAACAAGCACCTGCTCAGGAAACGCGCAGGTTTCTGCCTGCACCACGGCACGAGAATGAAGGCAGTCACCGTTTCACGTCGGCCCTTCGTCGCTGCGCTTCGACGGGTCAGTTGCCATCTGTTCCAGAAAAACGTTGCTGGTATAGCAGTTACTGCACCTTCACCCTTCTCTTCACAGCAAGCTTAGCAGGGAAACTTTCCCACTATATTTATATATAATATATGT
>NW_010413999.1:0-241 GCF_000710305.1 Buceros rhinoceros silvestris
CGTCTGGGTGGTGGGCAGCAGCACGCCGGGGGCTACCCCGGGCGCAGCTCCCCTGCCCGCTGAACGTCGCCCCTCTTGCTCGTTGCAGCTTATCTTCCCCGACCTGGTGGAGGGGCTGGTCCTCATGAACATCGACCCCAACGGCAAAGGCTGGATTGACTGGGCAGCTTCCAAGGTGGGCCGGGCCCTGACCCCCCTCCCGGTGCCAGGCCGGAGGCAGCCGCGGGACTGCCATCACTCA
>NW_010413999.1:707-2103 GCF_000710305.1 Buceros rhinoceros silvestris
CGGCATGGGCAGGCCTGGGGGAGCGGAGTGTCTCCACGGCACCCGGCAGTGCCGGCCCTCATCTCCGTCCCTTCCTGGCACAGGAAGAGCTGGTGAACAACACGGAGCTGGTGCAGAGTTACCGGCAGCAGATCGGCAGCGTGGTGAACCAGTTCAACCTCCAGCTCTTCCTCAACATGTACAACAGGTGAGCGCCCTGGCCGCACTGGGGCCGGGGGCTGCAGCGCCGCTGGGTGGCACCGAGAGCACCAGGGGAGCCCTGACCCTTGTTGGGCGCTGCCATCACCCTCCGGTGCAGGCAGGTGATGGTGCAGAGCTGGCTGCTGGGGTTGGCCAGGGTTGCAAGAGGGTTGGTCCCTGTGCCAGAGCCTTGCCATGTCGCAGAGCCCACGGCCATGCGTCCCCTGGCCTCTCTCTGTGCTGGGTGCTTGCACAAGTGTGGGGAAGGGGGCAGAGATGCTCTCCCAGAGCCTCGGTGCTCTGCTGGGTGCTGCACCCCATGACGCAGACTCTGCGGGGGTCACAGCAGAGATGGCTGCGGGGTCCTCCATCTGCAGGGTGCCGGGACAGCGGGGCTGGGCAGTGCCTCCCAGAGCGGCCCCAGCTCTTGCACTGGGGCGTTGGTGGCAGCACCTGCCCGGGGGCTCACACTGGCCCTCTTCTCCTCCATCAGCCGCAGGGACTTGGACATCAACCGGCCTGGGACTGTGCCCAACGCCAAGACACTGCGGTAAGAGTCGTGCTGGCATGGGATGGGGGGTCTCAGGGCAGCAGAGCCCACTCAGGCCAAGTCCTGACCATGCCCCTCCCTCTTCCCACTTGCAGCTGCCCCGTGATGCTGGTGGTCGGAGACAACGCGCCCGCTGAAGAGGGGGTGGTGAGTGATGGGCAGGGCCCCCGGGGCGGCACGCAGATGATGCCCACGCGTTGGCACGGTCCTGCTCGCTGCCTGAGCTCCCCTCTGCGGGAGCGTCCTCATGTGCAAACCCGTCTGCTTGTGTGGGCACCTGTGCGTGGAAAACCTCCCCTTCCTCACATGCCCAGATGTGCTCCCAACACGCACAGCTGGCTGTGCAGGCACACAGGCATGCTCCCTGCTTGGCCACATGCACTCCAACAGCTGCCAGCACACACGAGTGCTCCCACACACCCACGGAGTGCCATGGGCTGGTGGTGGGACCCATGGGCACCTCTTGCCAGGCTCGGGGCACCCCAGGGTGCTGATACGGTCCCTCTCCCCAACAGGTGGAGTGTAACTCCAAGCTGGATCCCACCAACACCACGTTCCTGAAGGTAGGCGGGTGGCGGGGGGAAGCTGGGTGGTCCCTGCAGCCCAAGAAGTGCCCCATTGTCCTTGGCCCCGGGGTTGCAGGTTGTCCCCATTTCCCCATTCCTG
>NW_010413999.1:2174-2693 GCF_000710305.1 Buceros rhinoceros silvestris
CAGGTGGGTGGTCCTTGCAGCCCAAGAAGTGCCCCATTGTCCTTGGCCCCGGGGTTGCAGGGTGTCCCCATTTCCCCATTCCTGGCCGTGGGGCGGGGCCATGCGGGGAGAGCAGGGTGGCCCCAGCAGTGACATCCTGCCAGCGGGCACCAGGGCACAGGATGGGAGGCAAAGGCAACCTCCCAGACTAAGCAGGACCTTCTCTCTGCAGATGGCTGACTCTGGCGGGCTGCCCCAGGTGACACAGGTGAGCCCCACGATTTCTGCAGCTGACTGGGTATACTGGGTATCACTGGTGCTGTCCCTGCTAGCAGGAGATGGGCTTACGTGGGCACAGAGATCTTGTAGGTGGGCCAGGGCCAACTCTATGAGGTTCAACCAGGACAAGTGCCGGGCCCTGCCCTGGGGTCACCAGCCCCCGCCAACGCTGCAGCCTGGGGGCAGAGCGGCTAGGAACGGGGACAAGGACCCGGGGGTGCTGGTGACAGCAACTGGAGAGCAGCCAGCAGCGTGCCCAGG
>NW_010414000.1:0-320 GCF_000710305.1 Buceros rhinoceros silvestris
GGGGCAGGTGGGGGGGACTGGTGCTGGGCGTGCCAGGGGGCAGCCGTAGGGCGATATCTAGAACCCGAGTTGTGGGGGATGGGGACCGCCACCACCACCACTGTCACCCGGCCCAGCAGCACCCCTGGTGCCACCCTGCCAGGGTGCAGGTCTGCCAGCCCTCAGGGCTTGGAAGGGAGCGGGGACAGGGAGGCACCACCGGGCGGGAGGAGGGTGGAACCCGGGTGGAGAATTGCCCAGGATGAAAAAGCAGCCATATGGAACCGGGGAAAACCCTGTTACGGAGCTGGTGAGGGACGGGGACGAGGCCACCCCACGAG
>NW_010414000.1:569-976 GCF_000710305.1 Buceros rhinoceros silvestris
GTTGGTCTCCTGGCCAATGGCTTCCCGTGGGCAGAGGTTGGGGACAAAGGATGCAGCGCTGGGGCCTGCCCAAGCCAGTGGGGCTCGGAGGGGTGTAAGGACCCCCCTGGGCCACACCAGGAGCTGGCTGAGGAGGGACACCAGGGCAGATGGGCACTGGGATGCTCCCTGGCCTCTCGGTACGGTGGCTCGATGCTGGGAGGGGAGTGGCGAGGGGAGCTTCCCCGGCGAGGAGCCCATGGCCCGGGGTGCACGGGATGGGGCTGGTGGGACGGGATGGGGTTTTGGGTGCCACACTGGGGTGAGAGGACTTTTGTCAAGGGGTGATTAAACCGTGGGATTGTTAAATGAAGCTTCTGGCTGGCTCGGCCCCTTATTCCCCCAACACGTGGATGGTTCAGGGGGCA
>NW_010414000.1:1064-2324 GCF_000710305.1 Buceros rhinoceros silvestris
TCTGGCTGGCTGGGCCACTTATTCCTCCACCACGTGGAGGCGGCAGGGAGCACCAGAACCCTCTGGCAGTGACTTCACTGCTGTGGCCGGGGACACAGAGCTGTGACCCCTGGTCACTAAGCCCAGCACGCACCATAAACAGGCTTTAGACGTGCCCAACAACACAGGCATAGCAGCAAACACGTGGCCAGCGCTCACATCGCGGCGTGATGATCGCCCCGTCGCCACTCCACAAGGTGCTGCCACCAGATAACGACTGACTGGGGCCACTGAGGTGGCACGACCGAGCTGCCAGGATGGGGAAGACAGGAAAGGAAGGAGAGAAACACATCCCTCCCTCCGGCGGGGACTGCGCTGCTGGCTGAGCTCACCCACTGGAAGCTGGTCGCTGCTCCAGGCATCTTCACGGCTCTTGGAGCAAAGAGAGCGCTGGAGAGGGATATTTTTAGATGCTCTTTGTGCTCATCGAGCAAAACCACGCCGCGGTCTAAAGGCCGTGAGCTTGCTGGGGTTGTTTAAAAACTTAAATGAGGGAGGAAGCTTCAGGGAGGTGTTTGACATGATGGGATGGAGTGGTTTTGAGGAGACGGGGGCAAGTTCTGGGCTGAGCGTTGTAGCGGAGACCCCGGGAGAAGCCTGCCCACGGGACTGCCCAAGCTGGGCGATCTGGCCGGTTTAGCTGCCACGTGGACAAGCAGTGGGGCCAGGGTGGACAGTCCCCAGAGCGGGACCGTTCTCGTGGTTCGCAGAGTGATGCCTGTCATAGTGGAGGAGGTACGGGAAGAGAGCGGACGAGAGGTAACGTGGCAGTATGCTGGGTCTGGAGTCGGCAGACAGGAGGTGACAGAGACGGTGCTGTCCCTCTACCCTCTCCTCAGTTGCTTTGTCCCCTCCCTCCCTGGCCACCTCTCCACGCTGTGGTTTAAAATTTAAGGGCTTTCAGGCAATGTCTTGAGAGGGACCGAAGCCTCCAGGGTCCCTCCAGGATTCATGCCTGTACCTGTCACAGAGCCCTGAGTGGGTGACCTGGTGTGGAAGGGCAGGAGATGGTGGTGGTGAGTGCAGCGAGCAGGCAGGGAGCAGGCCGCTGGCTGGCCCACAGCCCCACTTGGTTGGTGGGGTCGCGTGAGATGGGAACAGGAACTGGGACAGGGTTGGGAGGGGACAGAGGATGCAGAGCCCGGCCTCTGGACATGCTATGAACATCCAGCCCGCAGCCGTGTTCTCACCTCTTCAGCACAGTGTGGGGCTTAGCCCCAC
>NW_010414000.1:2519-2860 GCF_000710305.1 Buceros rhinoceros silvestris
GCCTCTCTGAGAGGGAGAGCTGATCTCTGGGGCTTCACCCCTGCCATACTGGTTGGTCCCAGAGTGAAGAGGAGCTGTGGAGTCTCTTGGGGGTCACCTGCGAGGCACGGTGTGGGCCAAGGCTCATGGTCCGGCCATTACAGTGCTAATAGGGTCCTGCAGCGGCATGAGGACTAAGCAAGGGCGGTGGAAGCAGGATGGAGATTCAGAGCATCATGAAGAGAAATGGGATAAGCCAGGGTAACCCAGCTGCAGAGCTTGGTGGTAGCGGAGCCCCCTCCTCATCCTGGTTCTCCCCACACAAGGACAGGGTTTGTCCCCAGGTGCGCGCCACCCCCGCC
>NW_010414001.1:0-11591 GCF_000710305.1 Buceros rhinoceros silvestris
CACACATCTGCGCCGCGGGCTGCCAAATTGCATCTTAGGGGAAATACCTTCAGATTCTCCTGCGCGTAGGGGCTACTTCATCCGCCGCAGGGACAAGGGGTACCGCTGGGTCCATCCATCAGGGCAAGACAGTTCATTAGACCATCCCCGCCGGGAATCGGCAGAAAAACGGAGAAGGTCCTACCCATTTTGCAGAAGGAGTCTTTTACTGCTTCAGGGAACTAGCAGGTCTTGGACGTGTCTTTCTCTCCGTGATAACAGTCTCTCCAGTCCGAGGGCGTAAGCTACAGGAGTCCTCCACGGCATATCTGATAGGAGCCGCGGACGACATAGAGAGGAGGGCAGATAGAGCAGAGAGGGGGAGAAGCAAGCTGGCAAAGTGGCGTTGAGTCTTCTCACATGCCCTCTGTTATGACTTCATTCACAGAGGCGTGTTCCTTCTTCCCGGAAGCTTGGGAGAACAACAGCTCTCTGGGAAGAAGAAAGCTGGACAACATGGGAGCATCCGGTTCCTCCATGTTGAACCCAGGACATATCAGAAAGAGTAAAACAAAAGAAAGGAAAGGATATTTTTCTTATAGAATAGCACATTCTCAGATTGCCCAGTGGGAAATTGCCAGGGATGGGCGACGGCAATGTAATAAAAGTACCCGAGGTTACAGAACTTTTTTCCTTATGACTATGAGATTTATTTTGCTAGGACTGAAGCTCAGGTCTGTTCCAAAATGGACAGTTGTTCTATTTTTTCCTTTCTTAAGGAAATTTAGAACGAAGTCTTAGTTCCATTAAAAATGTAGATTCCTGTGACATATGAATTCTCAATTAATTCAGACACAGCTTCAAAACCGTATCTTTAAATTAAAAAAAAAAAAGCTATAGGCTAACTAAAATATCTCCTCTTCCTTATTAAAAAGTACAGGGAAAAAACAGTATATAAAAATACTAAAAAATGACAAAGCTTTCTATACTTCAATTGAATTTGCTTATCCTACAGTTACAGGTGAAAAAATAAAATTGTCCTAATTCACATTATTCTACTTATTTGTGAATCCTCGAATGATCAACATATGTCTTTGCTTCATGCATGCAACATTTAGTCATATCACGAATATATTTGCTTTTCTATCTTTCCAGTATTTTTTCCTTCTGTCACTTATGGTTTAAAGGTGTAATTTCCTTCTATCTTAAAACAAATAAAAGCTGCTGAAAACAAATCTACCATTACACAAAGCACATGGATAAAATTCTAAAACATAAATGCCATGAATCATAAAATATTTAAAGGCATTAAAATATTCCATTTTAACAATTTAAATAAACCCATAAACATACAATACTGAATCTCAGTGGATTCAAACTGCTACTTGCTCAGTATCAATAACTGTAAAAATGACACATGACATCTGCTGTTTCTAGATTTTCTTTCCCAAGATATCTACTTCACTTTCTAATATAGGAAAAAAGGGAGGAAAAAATCTTTTTATAGCTCAATCTTTTCTCTGTCTTTTCATTTCTGTCTAGGCGAGGTTATGAATTTAAATGTAAGAAAGCAACAATAGGCAGTAGGTAGTTACCCTTCAGGTTTACTAAAATACTTTGCTAACTTCAGTGCATTTAGAGCTATGTAGCACTGCATTAACAATTTCAGCTATTTAACACCTCTTAAGGTCTCTTCTTGAAGGTTGCCAATGCAATATTTGGTATTACAAAACTATTTAGAGATTTTTAATATAATTGAAACTAGTTTTCTTGGCCTGCTTCTGGGCAGAAGTAAGTTAAAAAGGAATCTGCATAGCAGTTAGAGAAAATCATGTTGTAATTTTTCATTATTTAATTATTAAAGTAGTGGTTTCATTAGCTATTATCCAGTAGTCATAAAAGGCTATTATGGATATCAGAGGTGGTCACAGCAGGCCTGGACAGCAGTCAGTAACTGCTGAATGTACTGGAATGAGGGCTATAATGGAAATGCCTCAATTCTGTCACCCCCCTACCCCTGCCAACACACCTATGTGCAAATATATGTATGTGTACATATATAATACATTCAATGTGCTTTCACATTTATGCTGGATATAGAGATGTCTTCAACATCTTCTGAACTAGATTTTGTCAGATGGAGGTCTGACTTCAGTGTCTTTTGTTAAGTTTCCTCTAAACCAGTGGTAGCTGATTGAATCCTAATCATAACCTCAACAAGAATGCAAATTGAAACAACTTTTGTGAAAACTTTAGACCTACTATTGTAGTGTGCGTAAAAGATTAAAAAAACCAAAAGACACAAGCAAATGAATGGGCAAGGAATTAGTACAAATATCAAGAAAAATAATTTTCAGGGCGAATATGATAACTAAGAGGAAAAACGTCCTCAGCATACAACCTGTACCTCAAATTCTGTTGTTGCCATTAAAGCCCAATATGGTGGAAATGTAGGACTTTCCCCCCATTTTTCATAGGACAAAAGAATTTCCTTTTGCTGAGCAGATTAAGGAAGAAGAAAGAGGTTTATCTGGACAGGTGAGCATGGAACAGTTACCCTTTCTCTCAGTAGGGAAGCGTCTTTCTCTAATTGTCTTCCAGGTCTTCACTGACCAATTGACTAGCAGCAACTCCAGCAGAAAGTGAATGAAAGGAATAAAAGTTTGCCATCATTCCCTCCTTCCTGTAGTGATGCAGCAGAAAAAAATATTTACCATGATGTTGCTATGCACAAGGTAATTAGAATCATATTGTGGTATAGCTCTATACCAGCTCCCTATAAAACTTGGTTTGTCTACTGTCACAAATCTGTATCCGGAAACCAGCAGCATATAAATTTGCTACAATATTTTGTACATTAGACATAATTACTAAAGTGACTTTGACCTGAAAAAATACAACTAAGAGCAATGTATTGAAAAAAACAGAAAAATAGCAGATTCCTTTGTTTTTGAAAGAAAATTGCTTCCAAAACAGAGTTAGTTGCCATTAAATCTTTAGTTTTGCTTTTAAGAGGTGCAGCTAAATATTGTTTATATGCTAGTCCTTTATATGCTAGTGGCAATATGGTAATGTAACGTTATTTACTTTAAGGGCCACTGAAAAATTGTTCATGATAACCACTGCAATGAAGAAAAAAAAAATAGTTCTCACTAGATTCAACGGATACAAAAAATATAACCCTCATTATCAAAACAGTATTTTCCTTTTTAGAATTTATATTCTCCAGAGAAAGAATTTTTATTTAATGTGATTGGGAAACAGATAGCACCTTGTGGGTGCTCTTATAATAAATATGAAGAAACAGAATCTAGCAGAGTTCTTACATGAGCACTGCATTTCTAAAGTTCTACTGACTCAGAAAGGAAAAAAAAAAGAAAACAAAACAGTGGTAGTTCAAGGAATTGTAAATCATGTGCCAAGGTTTTCTTAAATGCATTTTACAGCTACCAGTTACAGACTAATTTGAAGTAGCAGTCCTATTTAGCATATCATAATTTTTCGGAAAAACACTCATTACAGAAACTATCAAATAGTGAGTAGGGCTTGTTGACAAGGTGTAATGTAGTGTTCTTTATACCCCTCACAAACTTCTTAATGTCAGAGAAAGCCTTTTATATGGGCATATCTGTAAAAACATGGTTCTGTATTTTGATACATGGGTCGCAGAGCTATATCAGATCTCATTTTGGTGGCAGCAGAAGTGTCCTACAAAAGCATTAAGTGCACTTGTTAAAAAAAAAAGGACCCCAAATTGAACATCAAGAAAAATAATTAATGTTTTCTTTATCTAGGAAATAATATTCTTAACTAGGTTTTGTTTCTCCTGAACAAGATTGTGTACTAATAAAGAAAGTTTTTAACACTTTTTTCCCAAAAGAGATAAAGAGTATTAAGTTGCTCAGGCTTTTAGCAATATTTTGTTAAATAATTTTTAAGTTTTAAAATGCCCTGAAAATGTTTTTCAGTACTACAAATATTTCCATCTATTTTACTTCTTTTTTTTCATTTCTAGAATCTTAGAAAAGTCCTGTCCCAGTTTAGAAAAAAAAACTAGTTTATCCTGTTTGGAATGTTTTGTTTTAAAATGACCATTCGTGATGTATTCCTCCCATTTACATTCGCACATCTCATTGGTTGTGAAAACTCCGGCGGGCTCCCTGTTCCTTTAAAAGCTGTGCACTTGAGCTGGCTCCAGGGATCTTGCACTTCTGGGAACATGCCTGAGCTTGTGGCTCAGCTCCAGGGGGACATCCAGGCTCCGTTTCTCCTGATTGGCTTCAGACCTGCCCCATCTCACCATTTTGCTAGCCGGCCACTCTGTCTCTGCCTTTCCTTCCGATCGGCTCCAGCCCTGCCTGCCTGCCTGTGGCTACTGCATCCCCGCTCCACACAGGACTACGTTTGCTGCTACTGCCCCGCGCACGGAACAGACCCTTCGCACTGCACCCCTGTGTGCACGGGATGGACCCTCAGTACTGCCCCTGTGCCGCAAGGAATGGATGCGTCTCTGTTGCTTCCCCTGCCACCGTCAGGGCCCTTGCTTACACATGGCGGTGCAGTGTTCGTTCCAGCCTCCAGGCTTTAGTTCTGCTCCCGCAAATCTGCCAACCATGTGGCCGCCACCATTTTGGAAACTACTTAGTATTATTTTTTTCCTTTTTTTTTTTTGTTTCCTTAACCGCATTTAACCCTCACTTTCCAATCCCATTTAAACCTGTAAATATTTCATTTTTTTTCTGTATATAATATTTTCACTGGTGTTATTAAACTTGTTTTAGTTTCCCGAACTTAAGACATCTCACAAACTTCTTTCTTCTTATCTCTGCTTTTAACCCTTTCTCTCCTGGAATGGGAGAGATGTTTTAGAGAGAGGAAAGAACATATCCCCTTGATTGGCATACCTTGGCCAACTGGTGACAAGTCCCCATGCTTCACTACATATTTTTAAAACAACTGACTTTCTTTCCTATTTGAGTTAAATCTTCACTACATACCTTTCAGTACACATATGGAGCTACTTTCTCTCCCCAGACTTGGAATGTTGTCAGAGTATAGACTGGGAGTTTTTCCTCTAGAAACAGCTAACATCCGTTATCTGAGCATTGGGATATCTCTCCTTCTGCTTTTAATACATTTGGACGCATCTTTGTTCATCTGTGATTACTGCTGGCATTTTCACACTCACTAACGACTTCTGTTCAGTCCAGAAAAGAACATGGAGTAGTGACAAAAGATTACATTAAGGGTAATTTTGAAAGACAAAGCAAAATATTATGATGTTTGTGTTTCAGTGTTGGATGTGCTTTCAAGAAGAAAAAAAAAATCACTGTAAATACTTATCATGCTCTGCAAAACACGGATTATAGACTATTTAAAACATGAAATTATGTCTTTTAATAAATATTAGGGAAGTGATAAAACACAATAACTTTTACTGTTTCATTTTATTGTTTGTTCTGTTACTCACAAAGTTAGAACACGAGAAACTGATTTTACTGTTTGCATATGCACAGTTCTATGCAGCACCTTTTTGTTTAAAACACATTCATATCAATGGCCCAACTGTGTACCTCATTCACAAGTATAATTTCTTTTTCCAGAGTAATCTATTAAGAAAACTAGGTGAGTATATTTTATATATTTTCTGTTCTCTCTAAAAGCAGACTTACTGAGCAAAGTCTAGAAGTGAAAGATGAAGTAAGACAGTATGAGTAAGAAGACTGGTGATGTCAAGATCACTGAGAAGAAAGGTGATCACTGAATAGTTTCAGACCATATTTTTTGAAAATGAGATCTCACCATATCTTTTTCACCATTATCATCACTGCCTTCACCTAGAGAATTTCCATTTAATTTAAAATAAAATACCATTTCTAGTGCCTACTTTCTTCTGGCCTTTTCATGTACATATTTACATTCCTTATTTCTTTCTAAATGACAGAAGTAAAGTTAAAATATAGTAAATGTTATACAGATCAAAATATACATTAATATATTTTTATAAAATTAGAAAGTGAGATATCAGCTGTCCTCTTTATACTTCTTTTGTTCATGGACAGGCTGTGATCCTCAGTCCTAGTAAAAGAATCTGTCACTATCTTACTACAAACTCTCAAACCTCTGAATATTCTAATGATGCTGTTAGTTGGGTAGTATCAGTAGTCTCCTCTAATCACAAGATACATTCCTTTTTTTATTCGTGAATAACTCATCCCTTTCTATCGCATCTCATCCTTAACTAATGCTTTGAAATCTTCGGTTTGACCCCTAAGTATCCTGTACAAAGTGAGCTGACTGAAAGATAGCAGAATTATTTCATATAGCCAAAAAGGCAAAAATAGCTAAATGTTTCTTTGGATTCAATGCAATTGCTTACCTGAAGTAAGCATAGTGAATAAAAAGATTTTTTTTTTAAATCAATCAGTTTTTATAGATTTCTTCCATTTGAGGCTTAGAATACTGAGCAAAACTGAAATACTGAGAATTTCCTTCTCAGATTTTATATATTACCTACCACTTTCCTGATGCCAAGACCTATGTTTCGCTGAGTAGGCTACAGTTCCCACTGGCTTTATTTGCAAGGTTCTTACCAGTTCTCATATCCACTTCTGTCTTGCTACATAACCTGAATGAAGTTGGCTCATAAGTAAACTTAAATTTTGGTCATCTTTCTTCTAACCACAGTCAGCCCTTTATCTCTTTTGTGCAAACTACTTTGTCATCTTTAAGGAACATCAAGAAGTTCTACCACAGAAGAGGCGGAATTATTAACAATATTTGTATCAGTTTAAAATGTCAGGAAAACTGGCAGTTTACTTGATGGCATACTTCTGTTCTTTCAGATGTAATTTATTAAAAATAGATATACATTTTGCATACATGACATAACTAATTAGAAACTTCACTAATAGACATTGCTAGAACAATATTCTTACCACATCCATTTTTTCCCCATAATTTGCCGTAGTAATACTTGATGTCCTGTGTTCAAAATAAAAATAAAATCAATAATGTTAAGAATCAAACGGGTGTGTGCCAGATCAGGAGGATGGTAACTGACACAGCAACTGAATTCATTCAAGGGGAGAAGAATGAGAAATCTTGTAAGAAAAGATGATGGATGCTTGCTCCCTATAAACAGGTAGTAAAACGAGTATCCCTCTTCCCTTTCGTATCATGCCATGCTTACTTTTAAAAGTGTGACCCTCTTCTTTTGAACTTATTATCTTCAATATCAAGGTTTTACGCCTTTTTCAATTAAAGAAACTTTTGCTTGCTGTTATTTCCTTCCAGTGAGAGTATTCATGCTATGTCACATCAACATCTACTTTTTGGAAAAGAAAGCAGATTAAATTTTAGTTGTCTACCACTGCAAGATGTTTTTTGCAGTCTTTGAATTATTTTCCACCTTTGAATCATTTTCCACCTTTGAATTATATTCCACGTTATTCCCAAACCCTTTCCAATTTTTCTATCAATCTGACCAGTATCTTATATGACAACAAAATCATGGCCTCCTTTTCCATGACTCCTTTGCTGATACATCCAAAATGTAATGTACTCTGAAAGTTACGTCACTTTATCACTATGATATTACATTAGGTCTTGACATTGAGTTGCTTGCCCATATAACCACAACATTGTTAGCCTAATCACTGCTTTTCAGGACACAGTCCCTTATTTTTTAGATACAGCAGGCATCACTTCTTACAGCACAGCTTTATTTTAATTACAGGGGCTTTATATTTACTTTCAGCTCATTGATTAGGCAACTGACCAATCTTGAATCCTTACAAATCCCTCTCAGAGTCACTGGTAATCAGTGATGAGAAGTTTTTAAATCTAACATTCAAGGCCATTTGTCTATGTTCTTAATGTTCTATTTTTTTTGTCAGAATATCATGTGTTACCAGGTGAAATGTTGCTCAAAGATTTAAACTATTAAATTTACACACATTCCTTGGAAATCAAAATTCTAATGAGTTTATTTGACCAAAACTATGTTTTTCTTAAAAGCACTTTAATTAGTGCTACTTATAATTCCATTGTATAAATGTTAACAAGATTTATTTCAAGCTACAGGAGGGTAATGCCAAATCAGCTACCTAAGTCAATCTGGTTGCAAATTTTTAATATTGGAGCAAAGTAAATACTGTTCTATGTTCATAGAGTCTTTTTACCAGTATTCCAGGGCTTGAAAAATATTATACATCGATAATGCTGAGATTTCTGCCAGCTCTTTTACTACTCTTTGATACAAAATATTCTGTCCAGCTGATTTAAAAGGTTTATCTCTAATAGGTGTTGTTTAACAAACTCTCAAGTTACTGATGGAGCTGAGAACAATTCATTATACTTGTGAGTTATGACCCATCATATTAGTCCTTTCCAAATGCAGAAGAAATATTTCTTTAACACTGCTACTTTTCTAATAAAGTAAAACAAAACAAAAATCTCAATCTGCTAAAAATATTGGAATGTTTCAAAAAGATTTTATTGATAATTCCAAGAATTGCTGACCAGTGAGTCTTCACAGTTACTTGCAAATCAGTTGAAAAAAAAATCATCCATTTTAAACACCTAGAAAAATAAGATATGTTAAGAATACACAATGAAATTGTTGCTAACCAATGGATTAACAGTCTTTAGTAAAAGTGAATATATACTAAATAATAGAGAAACTGAGATAAGTTACTTGGGCTTCCAAAATAATGGTGAAATTATCAAGAAATTAGTTCAAAAGTTATCAAGAAAACTAATGGTTACAGGTGAGAGGAAGTGTTTATGAATCTGATACTATCTAAGAAGTGAGAAAAAAAAGATTTGGAAAATATCTTTATTTTCAGCAAAGAAGAAATCTGTAGTGGGATGTCCAAGAATCTACAGTGGAAGTGTAATCGAATATATCTATTCATATATAATAAAGAAGGATCTGTGGGATTACTGAGGTGTGTGAAACAATATCTCTCAAGACCCCAATAACTCTAGGCAGGTGAATGGTAAGCTAAAATTCATTCCAGGGAAATGTTTTTTTGACTAATTAATTCTGAAATTCTAAATAAAGTATAAACTTTCAAACAAAGTAGTTTGCTTTATTCTGCATAATGCATATATTTGTCTTTAAAATACACCTGGTTTAAGTAAAAAAAAAAAAGAATGAAATAGGATGGTCAAAAACATTAAAAAAATTTATATGTAATGTAAAACATGAGGTTTCCTTAATTCTGTAAAAAAAAAAATTAAGGCAATGTGGAAAAAGCACATGAATAATGTTTGCCCTAATGAATTTCATTTGGATTATTTACAATAATAATATTTCCTCCTATGTAGGAGAAAAAGATATAAAATACAAAAGTCTTGATGTTTTTTGAACTTGCATTTGAGGTAGGAGATTGGGATTGGATTGCAACCTGTAACATGAAGGTGTTCATATTACATGAATACTCATGAAGGTTCTTCGATATTTCTGACAGTTCATAATATTGTTTATAGCTCTATAGATACAGCTTCCAATATTTAAAAATCCTTTTATACTTGTTGATGAGTAGTACAAGTTGTGATTTATCTGTAAAGCAAGCCATTAAAATTTCTTTTGTTAATTATATATATTGAGCCATATTGTTCAACCTCACATGTTAAGTACAATTGTCATTAAATCAGTGCTGTTTATATAGTTTAAAAATTTGTTGTGTTGTCCCTTGAATTATTAGAATTGTTTTGATATTTATTTTCTTATAAGTGGATTTATTTTTTTTAGTAAAATCAAAATACTTCTTAAATTGTAGCAATGTCCACAGTGTTTCCAGAAAGCACAAAGTAAAGCAGCTAATGGAAAAAGGAACACTTCAATAATAATATATCAAATAGCTTTATACTTTAAAAAAAATACCTAACATGATTTTTTTTTATTTAATTCGTGTGAACTCTCAGGCTCATAATGTGAATATGAATGAAAACTTCATTTATGTAGTGCAAGGGATATCACTTTTGTTCACAGCAAGTTCAAAAGTGTAACCCAAACCTCTACAGACATAGGTGTACATTATATAGACAAGAGATTTTAATGCTGTCAAATCAAAATTTAATGAAACATGCACATGAATAGTAGGAAAAAAAATACAAAGAAGACCTATGCTTTGAAATCACACACAGAAAGTGCCTGAATCCAAAGATTTAATAGTCACTTGATAAGCTACTGAAAAATAAGGTTTGCATAGGAAACAGTGACATAACTTTAACTATAGTGATGTTAGTAGGCATTACCATAATACTTTTTTTTTTTTGAGTAAAAGAAACCTTTTTCTTCTGAGGCACATGCTGTAGCACGTTAATTCAGCATTAATTATAGAACATGTCAAACCGTATTTCACTCAAAGCTCCCTGTAAGTCTCCAGAGCTTTCTTAATGACAGTAATTATAGGTCATAAAAAGAGTCGTCTAAAATTAACATTTCTCTCATGTCTTGATAGGAAAATGTAAATGGCTGCGTAGTACAGATGTTTTGATTAGTAAAATTTACACTTCCTTTTTTGTTTCAATGCTTGTCAAACTTCACAGTGCTAAACCTAAGGTGTTACATTTTTAATCTTCCTGAACAGATAAAGGTGTATCTAAATTGACGATATGATTTCTTCACACTTTTAAGTTTAATTTACAATTTTATGCAAAACTGTTTCAGTAATTTATCACAAGTAAATCTGCAATTTCTGCCTTAAGAAATATGAGTTTTGGCTGAAAGTCTTGGATTAAACCAGTTATAACTTTTCAGTATGTAAAAAAAATAATACAACAGAAACTATAGAAAATGACAAAAAAAACGAGTAACTTTTTAATACATAAAACATTGTATTGGAGAGAAAGAATATGAAGATTAAAGCTGTCTTCTATCTCCACTGAACTGTATTTTATTATACATTAAAACAAAACAACACTAACCAAACAACAACAACAACAAAAAGCTGGGATAAAACAATGTACTCTGAACTGTCAAAATTTACTTACTAGAAAATAAGAATAGAAACATTCTGGTTTAAACAATGTTAATATCATCAAACATCCTGGGAAATATAACTAATTAAAAGGGAATCACTTCAAAGCATAAAAGGCCTACACCTTAAGTAATAATAAATCTAATACTCGACATTAATCTCCCTAGAAAATAAAATTAGATAAACTTTTGCAAGGGCATTCAGAACAGCCAACCGAGTTTATTAATAATTTCCTGTTTTCATACTTGAAGCTCATGTTATCTGGTCACAGCCACAGTAGACCTCCACAGATATTTAATAAAGCTGCCATTCGTAATCCTCTCTGATTACCTATAACCTTCCAGCTGTAACGCATACTGTGTTGCAGCTCCACAGAAGGACATCACACTGTCACCTGGTATGATGTTTGACAGCTTATTCTGCTACATCAAGCCAGCACAAAATTACTTTTTCCAAATCCATCTCTAGTTAATAACCAAAAGCAATAATGGTATTCAGCATGCGTAATACACTGAGAAGGCAAAATGAGGCGACAGAGGAAAAAAGATTAAAGAGTGACTATTATGAAGAAGAGATCAAAAACTGAATCTTGTAACATACAACAATGTTTCAATTATAACA
>NW_010414001.1:11688-14886 GCF_000710305.1 Buceros rhinoceros silvestris
AGGGAGCTCTACCTATCACTCTACAAAACTCATACTGCAATTCTAAGAAACACAAGAGAAAATTCCTATTGTGTTTACACAAGATGCATTTTTATTCTAGTTCAAACAGAGCGACATTTCAAAATTTTCTTTCTGAATTATGCCCAGAAATTCTCCTAGGAGCAGATGCTGACTTACCTTTAGTGGAAATGTCTAGTTAATAGAATCTCATTGCTTTGCTTTCACCAAAGCACACCCTCTCCTGTAGAGAAGCTAATAAAATATTGTACATATAGAAAAGATCATCTTTGCAATAATCTAAACTTATAGGAATACTAAAAGCTATTTGGGTAAAAAAATCAACAAGAACGCGCCATGTACAAAACATTCAAATGAAAATATATGCATTTTCATTGTGCAGCTGAAAAACCGACAGACTGAAATTCTGCTACATTAAAACACATACACAGCCAGCTGACGTACAAAGGTGTATAAGGTAAGTAAGAAGAATAAGTGAAAAAGTGTATAAGATATCTTTTACATTACAAAACTGCAGTGCAGCTTATGTCCCAAGAGGAATCCTACAGCATCTTCTCTGTAAATATTACAATAGCCACCATTTCATTCTTAAAGAGAAAATAGCAGGAGTACCATTTGTAAATTAATGAGGCGACAGTAATATTTTCCAAATCAGAATTCTAATGAATAACATACAAATATATTCCTCAATACATTTACTGACAGTGAAAGTTTTCTGAAAATGAAAATTTCTCTTATTTTTTCTCACAAGCAGCAAAGATGCTCACTTCTTATTCTTGCATCTTACACAACTAGATTTCATCAAGTAAAAGGGTCCTCCACTATCTGTACTGTTCCAGTACTACTGAAATATTGGTGGTACTTGTGGACTAGTAACTAACTTAGATCTTACTCTTCTCTCTCAAGCTGTGGCTGAGAACCAATCCTGATCAGATTCCTGAGGTTGTTCACCCTTTGGGGGAATATGAATATAAAATAATAGGACTGTCTGTATGACAGAGACTTTGTAAGTGAAAAGATCTGAACTTGGCTCTCATAACTTTTACATAAAAATTTGTAATGATGAAAATTGTTTGTCTTTTAAATAACCACAGATTTGATTTTTTTTTCACTTTAAATATGCAGAGATGATGTAATAGGACCAACGATCCAGACTAAATGCTTCATTGTTTTGTGTGTGGGTGTGTAATTTGTTTATTTATTCCATTTTCTTTAACAAAAGGGCTACCTCAGTTTTTAACATAGAAGCCTTAAGCTGAGGTAGCAGCAGAAGTACATTCAGTCCACAGTGACTGGATGTAGCACTGTGTAACTTACTTTTTGAAAGGAAAGGCTGCTGGAACCCAGGGTTATCTATACGAATCCTTTGTAGGCAACAATCATCTGCTTTGATTTGTTCCTCTGCAAAATGAAAAAAAAAAACCACAAAAATCTTTACTGATATGTACTCTGGTATAGACACTATCATGAATCTCCTCTTTCTAAAACGTATTCTAAAATTATGAAATATATATAACACACCATGTCTTACTTTATGCTGAAATGAGGAGACTTGAGAAGAGTCTGAATGTCATGGAAGTGTAAATCCAAGGGAGGAAGAAGAATCACTCAGGGTGATAAACAGGGATTTAAGCAGCAGTAATAGGATTAAAGTAAGAATGGAAATGTTCAAACTGCATATCAGAGAACGCTTTCTGGTAATGTATTAACAAATAAATCATCATAAAATGTTGTAGAGCACTTTTACCTCTGGAGTCCTAAAACACAAAAAAGGGTAGATAAACTTATTCCCATTTCTTTTGTGAAAAAGTGAGGAAACCTTCCAGATAAAGAAAGGTGTAGTTCAATTAGTATTTTAAAATCAAAATACACATATTAAGCAACACATGGAAAAGAAGACTTAGCCCATGCAGAATCCACAGCACTGAAGATTGCTACAGACCACATCAGCTTGTTGATGGTCAGGCAAATTGTTATCTCTGGATGCAGTGGAGCTGTGCAAACAGGTCATCTTTCCCAGGTCACATGTGGAGGCTCTCTTCTCCCTAATTTGACCTCCTCTGCTTTGCTGGCAGATGTGCATGTATCATAGCTCTCTAAAAAGCACCTGTCTAGACAATAGAAATAGTCTTACATGTTTAATAGCAATGAGTTTTGCCTCGTCTTGGTAGAACTTGAGTAAAATGTCACATAAAGGAAAGCTGTCAAAGTGGTAACTTCTGAAGGGAGGGAAAGAAAACCAGGAAATGAGAGATGAGCAAGATAGACATTTTAACCTGTTATAAGCGTCAGAAAATCAGCACATCCAACTCTATCTTCAGTCTTTGAATAGACTCAAGAGGAATATTTTTAGAGTCTTTTCAATAGTCCAATTAAGAGATGACAAATGTATGGATAGCTATAATATCCATATCTGGCAGGAAAGGTTGCAACTTTTAAGTAGGTAGGAGAAAAGAAAGCACTGCTTATCATTGTTGTGAAATAATCAACCAGCAAGAGTTTAATTTCCAAAACTATATTAATTTGGAATTCTGAGGAACGTCTAATAAATCTCAGAGGAGTTATTTTTATTTCCACCCTCAATTACTTCCTCCAAACTGCTGTATTTTTCTTTAGAATCAGTATAAACCAGATAGCTCCTGTCCATATCCCAGTCTGCATCTGATGGTAGTGGAAGCCGTTAAAACCATTAGCTAAACTAGTCTCATACACACAGATTTTGTGCAGGTATCACTGGCGCATATAAAATGTTGTTGCTTATTATTACAGACACAAAAAGTCTGCCATATGTTTGTATAGCATTTTCACGTTCTTCTGTGGAAATTATTGCAACATTCCACTATTAACATGCTGACCCCATTAAGCCTTTTTTTTTTTTATATTATCCCAATGATTGTTTTTATTTTCAGATAGTAAAGAAACAATCAAATGTTATAATACACTGGTTTTCTGTTCCAGAACTTCATTAAATCTTGGACTATACAGATCCAACTGTATGCATTGAAAAAATTCAGAGTTCAATCCTGACAGTGCAAAACAACATAAAACACCTTCCCACCTAATTTTGATAAAGGGCGCCACTATGCTGTACAGATGATATGTAACTCAGCTTAGAGTAAAGCCAAGTGATGGCATTTTTTTTAGCTGTACCTATATAGTCCCCTCCAGGACGCCCGTTCT
>NW_010414002.1:0-289 GCF_000710305.1 Buceros rhinoceros silvestris
TTATATTCTCTTTGATTTTATATTCTATTTTATTTTACATTTTGTTCTATTCTATTTTATTTTTTTAATGGTTGCTTAGCCAGCTAAATGGAGGCCCCGAAATCATCTCTCTTGAAGCCTTGCTGCGGAGCGGTCCTTCAAATGAAGGAATTTTTGCCTGGTGGGATTACAGCAGTGTCTGGATGGTGACAGCTCTGTCCTTTAAGGCTGGTTGTCCTTTTACTTGCAAATTGCCAGGCTCTGGCTTCTCCACAGCCAGCCTGGCTGTGGCTGGGGGCTCACCCCCAGA
>NW_010414002.1:483-1873 GCF_000710305.1 Buceros rhinoceros silvestris
GATTTTTGATTGCCGGGTTCTGGCTGCCCTGCTGCGGCTCAACACGGAGAAGGTGCTTGGAGGAGACCATCCTCCGCTCCTGACGTGCTGTGTGGGTATTTCTGCTCCTGTTTTGCTGTCCTGCAGCCGGGGGATGCTTGGGGTGGGTGCTCACCCTGTGGTGCTGGGCTCCTTGGAGTCTGGTTTGGAACATGGGCCAAGTTGACCCCACTCTTTGATTTCTGCGGGACCTCGTTTGCTGGTGATGGGCTCAAGCAGGGCTCAGTGCGTCCCCTCCACTGTGTCCTGTCCGCAGGGTCTGAGATCTGCTGCGAAGGGGCAAAGGGTTATTTTTTTCACCATTTATAATTGAAAGGAGAGTAAGGGATCCTTGAAGGACCCTCTAGCTGGTGGTCACAGAAGTTTGGGGTGCATGGCCCTGATGCAAGAGGAACACTGTCCCTTTCCTGGCTGGCTCTGAGGCGTTTCAGTAATTAAGGTGACTAATGAGCGTAGCAGAGCAAGCAGCTATGGAGCGTGCAGAGGTCTGGCTTCGCTCCAGTGGGGAGCTGATCCCGCTGAAAACTAACTCGATGGAGGAAAGGAGTTGGAGAAGGGTTGGAAAAGGTGGCAGGAGATGTAGAGGAGATGCTGCCCATGCCCTTGCTCGGACACATCGCTTCTGCTTGGCCCAGAGAGGGTTTTGTTGCCTCAGGAGATCTTCCTGAGTCATGTCTGAGGGATCCAACCATCTCCTGGCTGCCAGAGCCCTCTGGGGTGGAGGGCTGCATGATGGGCAGGGGAAGCCAGGCACAGGCAGGACCTCGACCTTGGTTTTCGGGAGCGGCATCTCCTGCACCCTTCCCCCTCTCCCCTGCCAAAAAACGCGGCCGCAATGTCACTGTCACAGCACAGTGGCTGCCTGGGAAAGCACTTATTAGCAACCCCGAAATATCCCAGGGACAAGCTCTTGTGTGGTGGGAGATGGTTACCACGGAAACCTACTTCAAATAAAAAAAAAAAGAAAAAAAAAGAAAAATACCCAAAATTTAAAGCAACCCTTGTAGCTCGGAGGAACTTCAGACCTTATTAGGGGTTTTGACACCCCCCTTTTTCTTTTATTGTTCCAGCTAAAAGCTCCAGGAGACAAGGCAATTAACTTGAGCATCCCAAGGGGAGCAAGAGAGGGAGGGCACAGTGCTGAGAACAGCTTCCCCGGGCCGGTGGGCTCCTGGTACGTCCCAGTGCTGCTGCCCCGCAGCCACCAAATGCCCTCCCATGGTGGGGTTTCTCCACCACGGAGGCGGAAGCAGCATGATTTTCTTAGAAGAGGTGACTTGAGGCTTAAAAACTTGCTTCCTAGCTCTGTGAGGATGTGGGAAAGGACGGCGGGGCACAGCTTCATACCCAG
>NW_010414002.1:1989-3316 GCF_000710305.1 Buceros rhinoceros silvestris
CTCAGCTCGGGTGGGGGCGTTATGTCTTCATGTCTGTGGCATCAGGAGGTGGTGGTCTGTCTCCTGCTGAGATTGCAGCAGCTGGCTGGCTTTGGTGGGCAAGGAGAGACGCCTGGGAGAGGAGACATCACACTCCCAGATTTTCTTGTCGGGGTCAATTTTGCAGCTGTGGTCACAGGGTCCCGGAGGGACTAAGCCCGGCTCAGCTCAGACTTTAAATTGGTGTGGCGCTCTCTGCCTGTCATCACCCCTAATGATGTCCCCAGTGTCTGCAGTCACTCTGAAATCTGGAGGAGTCAGGTTTGGACAGGAATGCTCGCCGTGCCTCCCACCGCCCCAGGCTGACGCTGAGCTCCTCTGGGTGCTGCTCTCCTGGTGGCGGTCATGCTGGTGCAGAGCTGTTTTCCCATCTCAGAGCTGCATCTCCCCAACCTGATCTCTATTGCTCAGCCAGAAATAGCTGGGCTCAGGCTTCTGCCACTTCAGGAGAGCTCTGGAGGGGAGCAGTGGTGGGACTTGAAAGCAGTTTCGCTGCCATGGGGCTGCTGGCTTTCCTGCTGGCAAAAGGGGCAAGCCAAGGAGTTTATCTTTGCAGACATGACACATGTGGCCCAGGAATTTGTGGGGGATTACAAATGTCTCTGCTGGCCTGCGAGACAGAAGCTGCAGGGATTTCATCCCAGCTCACGCCAAGGCTCAGCTTTAGCCAGGCTGGAATGCGTGTCCGAGCATCTGCAAGCAAGAGAGTGCCTGAAACATCCTGCAAGGGAAAAACTGAACCCATTTTGTTAGTTTTTCAACAGGAGCTGCTCTCTTTCTGGGAGTGTGGCCCTCCTGGCACTCTCAGTGGCACCTGGTGGGCAGGAAATACAACGCAGCCCCCTCAATGGGTGGTGGAAACTCTTGTGAGGGGAGAACATCTCATGCACCGAGCTCACTTGGACCTGGGCTGGCTTCCACAGCCTTTTATCATCACCTTTTCCCCCCTTCTTACCTGTCAAATAAGGCATGTGGTTGGTTAACAGCTGGAGGACTCAGCCTCAAGCTGCTCACTCCAGACATTTCCCCCAGCACAAACTGGGGTGAAGGGGTGTCCCACAGGAGCCGGGGCTGGGGGCCGAACGAGGGATGCAGAGGCTCCTGGGATGGATGGGGTACACATGTATCCCTGGGGTGGTGATGCTGTGGTCAGCCCAGGCCGGATCCGGCCTCCTTGTGACTAAAGCTCAGTGCTGGGAAAGGGCTTTTGAGGTGCCATGGGCTGAAAGGCAGCATGTGTGTGAAACAGCCGTGCCAGCGGCGGGGGGGGGGCAGGGGGGGCAGGGGG
>NW_010414002.1:3462-4096 GCF_000710305.1 Buceros rhinoceros silvestris
CAGGGTGGCGAAGGGAGGACAGGACAGGAAAGGAGGAACCATGCGGTAGGAGGAGAGGTGCAGTGGCAGGAGGTAGAAAATAACTGGTGGGACCACGGGAAAGCCAAGGGGCATTAGGAGCAGCGGTGGAGGGTGCTGGCAGAGCCGCTTGCCGCGGGTGTAAGCCATGGCGTCCCCGGTGGCTCCTTGAAGCTGCCATGCGTGGAGCGAAGCACCCTTCGGAGCTAATCACCGCAGGAGTTAATGGCTGCTTTCACTTCGGGTGACAGCATCCGTGTCCTGGGAGCAGCGCCGCAGGGGCCGCAGCACCGAGGGGTGAGGTGGGCTTCTGGCCGAGGAAGCGGCAGGCTGGCTTGTCCACCCCTGTCTTGGCAACAGCCAGGGCCTGTGCGGTTAAAACAAAGATGTGGTTGTAAATGCGGGAGTTTGCAGTTACGTGGTGCTCAGAGTCCAGCAGGGATGTTAGCTCTCGAGATACCAAAAATGCAGCTCACTTCACGCCTTGATTTGGTTTTGTTTGCTCACAGAAGTGCTGCTTGTTCGCCAAGATGGTGCTTTCCCTTGGCATAGGAGGAGCGAGAGGCAGCAGCCCCCCGCTCAGAAACACCCCTGGTCACGGGGCTGCTCTCCCAGC
>NW_010414003.1:0-1660 GCF_000710305.1 Buceros rhinoceros silvestris
CCGCCCCGGGTGAGGGTCGCTTCAGGCAAGGCCCGCGCGGTGAGAATCGCGGAGCTCGGCTGCGCTTGCGGTGTGCCTGTGCGAGCGAAGTCGTTCAGAAGTGTGTTGACTTTGTGTTAATAGGGCACTGCTGCTGCCCTGCTTGGGCTAGACCAAGGATGAGCCAGCAGCGTGCCCAGGTGGCCAAGAAGGCCAGTAACCCTGGCTTGTACCAGCGATAGTGTGGCCGGTGATAACCAACGCGGTGGAAGCTGGGTACCTAACTAGCTTGTAATGAAGGAGAATTAGTTGTTCAAGTTTGTCTGCTAACTGCCACATCCTTCAAGAGAAACTCGGGAGGCTGATGAGAAGTTTTTATCAACTCACAGAAGTGGAAAAGAGCCACAAAATATGAAGTCAGCAGAAATCTGCAGTAACTAGGGTAAAGGCAAAGGTGGCAGGGGAACATCATGACCACCAACTCAACTGAGAAAGGAACCGATTACCCTCTGACCCCAGCCTCAGACCGCGCGCAGAGGAATGTACCTTTAATTAGAAGCAGAGCAAAGAAGGGGTTAACCAATAAAAAAGGTTGTTTAACAATTAGCTAACCGGTAATAAGGAGTTTAGAAAATATGTGTGTAAATCTGAACTGTATAAAAATGTGGCTTACCCAACTGTGGGCTGAGCCAGCTTTGTGGAGTAGCGAGCTTCCAGCTTTGTGCAAACCTGAAAATAAAGGCTAAGACCTTGGCCCTGTCTATCCTGGCTTTGCACACCGGGTAAATGACACCATAATTTGAGATAATAGCCAGCAGGAGCAGTCGCACTCAGTACCGGTGAGTCTGTGTCCGGTATTTTGGGCCACTCACTACAAGAAGGACATTGAGGTGCTGGAGCATGTCCAGAGAAGGGCAATGAAACTGGTGAAGGGTCTAGAGCGCAACTGAGGAGCAGCTGAGGGAACTGAGGGTGTTTATTTTGGAGGAGGCTGAAGGGAGGCTTTATCACACTCTACAACTACCTGAAAGGAGGTTGTGATGAGGTGGGGGTTGGTCTGTTCTCCCAAGTAACAAGTGACAGGACAAGAGGAAACAGCCTTAAGTTGGATCAGGTGAGGTTTAGGTTGGCTACTCGGAAAAACTTCTTCACTGAAAGGGTTGTCAAGCCCTGGCACAGGCTGCCCAAGGCAGCAGTGGAGTGGCCATCCCTGGAGGTATTTAGAAGACATGTAGGTGTGGAGCTGAGGGACGTGGCTTGGAGGTGACCTGGCAGTGCTGGGTTAATAGTTGGTTTCGAGGGTCTTGAAAGTTCTCTTCCAACCTAAACAATTCTACGATTCCGTGGCCTTAGAACTGTGTGCCCTTACGGGACTTGCTCCAGATTAAATTAATTATGGCTGGGTCACTTGTTTGTGCAGGTGCTCCCAGTATTGCTTCTTTTACTTGTGTTCGGTGAATACAGATTCACTGACGTTACAGAATTAAAACCTTCTTTTGAAAGGAACTGCCACCTTGCAATGGACGCGCTTTCACGAGGAACCACCCGTTAGCCTGTTCCTGCTCAGCGAGTCGCACAGTTCCTGGCAGGAGGAGCGGCGGCAGCACAAACGCCAAGGAGAGCTGCGGGCCAGGACAGCGAGTGGCGGGACCGGCCTGGGCTCATGCGCGACGGGCGGCTC
>NW_010414004.1:0-2459 GCF_000710305.1 Buceros rhinoceros silvestris
GGGGGGAGATGACTAACACTTACGGGTAGTTAAGTGATAAAGGAGGAGGAAGGAAGACTACCAGAGGATCCAGAGGAAAAGCTTCGCAAAAGCAGCAACAAGAACAAAGACACATAACTTTGCGACAGAACTTCACCAACTTATGAGACATTATACAATGTAGCTGCTGGCCACATCAGAGGCCTGAAAATAATGAAGAACATTTAAGATCCTTCCTAGATTAAAATCTGCCTCAAATGACAGCAAAGGGAAGTACAGCTGCAGAGACTGTCAGGGTCAGTGTCATTACCATCACTTCACAGGAAACGGAAGTGAGTCTCTACACCCTGATTCTCCTCAAGGCCTTCCGATAGAGGTTAAATCAAAATAAGGAGAGCAAGCAAGACCTCAGCCATTTTGTGGTTTGCATTTACAAACCCTGAAACCAAAAAAATGAACCAAACCATAGAGCTCATCTGTAGCAAGGAGAGGTAAAACAAAAGCTAAGTCTGGAAGACTGAGGGGACCTCAAATGACAATGTGATAGCTGTCACTGCATAACCCTCAGTGTGAGAAGCTGTACAGGAAAGGTGATAAAGACTGTCTGGCAATGAAAGATGTAACATCAGGGCTTTGTTACATCACTCTGTTTCTGTAACGTCTCCTAAAATACCAATGGAGCACATAATAACACCCATTGGAGTTAGAAAGGAGTATGTGAGGAGGGGTCACAGAGATGGAAGAATAACCTCCTCAGATGCCATGCAGTTACAGCTCACTTGTATTCTTACCACCTACCCAGGTAGGCACTAAGGTACCAGTATGCAGTGCTGGGGCAACCAGAACTACCAAAGTACTTGAAATCTCCCAGTAACACCAAAACAAGTGGTTTCCATATGCCTCAAACAACTGCTTCCTGGAACACAAGATTTAGTCAAAAAAACATCTCAAATAGCATGGAAAAGAGGCAACTTTCACAAACAGCATCAGGAATGATTTATACCAGAAGCAACACTGTGACCCATCTCAGAACCAGCAACTGCTAGAGCTAGTTGGGAATCCCAAGAAGATGAGAATAAATGGTCATTTCTAAAGTACGGTAGCAACCTTGACTGTCCTTAAAGCCACACAAGTCTGAGTAAGGAGACAAAGAAGGGAAGAAAAGGAACAGGACACTACAGCTAATGACAGGACGTAAAAGGTTTGGTTCCGAAAATAGAAGCCTGTAAAAAGAAACGAATTTAGTGATTCTGGTTTTTTAACCTTTACTCTTAACATTTACACTTCATGCTGCTTCTGAAACGGGCAGCGTGAAAGCCCAGTAGATATGTTGACTTGGGGAGGTAAATGATGATATCAAGTAAAATGACTTTTGGAAGTGATGCTCATCAAAACCAGCTTTTCGCACTCTCGGAAATCTGAAAATTCAAAGTACAGTGTTCCTCTGTTTGCAGACGCCCTGTAGGAAGCATAGCTCCCTGGCAAGAGAGCTTTACTGCAGCACAGGGCAAGAGATGGTAAGCAGAAGCCTGAAAAGGATACGTGAACAAGAACACAAATACACTTGACAGGAGCTGTAAGAGGAAAAGTACATTAACCACCAAAATTCACAGGAATAGATTAACAAAAAGATGTTATAGAAGTTCCTTATCTTTTCATGCACCTACAGCTTAGCACTTACCCCAGGTTCTGCCTGCTGCCCTGTTTAACACTACAGAGGTAATGGTGTCTGCTACATTACAGAGACCAGCCCTGATGCTACACTCTATTTAAACATGTCTGTATATTTATACATCTACACCCCTAATGTTGGATAAAAATAGCAAGGGTTTAAGGATTGGTGAGGCAAAAAAAAAGTTAATGAAGTTGAAAGGCAGCTACAAGGATTAGTAGAACCCTCAACATAGTTTTAATATTTAAATCCACATCACAGCGCATGATCTGGCAAAATAATTGCTAGAAAGAGGACACCGTCATGTAGGTAAACGTGTCTAAGAGAAGACCTGAAAACCCACTTTATCCCTGGGATCACAGCTATCCCCTGTAAGGGGAGACAACAAAAGGGAAAAACGCGCCTCTTCCATCAGTCAGAAGAAGTTTGTAAGGACAGAATGTGCTTAAGAACGCCCTTAGGTTAACCTTAGATATTTAGGAAAGAATTACATGCAGTAGTTCACAGAGCCCGAAGACACCCAGCCAAGGCGCACCCGTCCAAAAGAGCACACGGTGCGAGCGTTAGCACGCAGCGGGCAGCTGAGCCACGGCTCCGGGCAGCCACGGGACTCACACCGGGCGAACCGGCTGGTCTCCAGCCCTCCTTCCCCATCACGGGGCAGAACAACCGCAGCCGCCTCAGGGACAGCAAGGAACTCCAAGGGGAAGCTCCCACATCAAGAAATATCTTGGAGCTATCTTATTTCGGGCACGTTCCTCTTGCTCTAGTTCGAAATTACACCGCTAAAGAGAGGAGGGGGCTCACA
>NW_010414005.1:0-355 GCF_000710305.1 Buceros rhinoceros silvestris
GAAAGGGCTGGGGGCTGGAGAGGGCCCCGGGGCGGCTGTGGTGCTGCAAGGAGGCAGGACTGGGGCTGGTACTGGCTGAAGCGGGCACCCCACTGACCCCCTTTGGCCCACTGTGTCCCTCACCTGGGCACTGCACACGGTCGGTCGGTGCTCCCCGGTGCCCACTCCAGTGCTGGATCAGCAGGACGGGAACACGCCACAGGCACTGCTCGGCGCTGTAGGGAACTCTTCCTCCTGTCTCCAGAAACCAGCCTGGTAACTCACCACCACTGTGCCTGGAGGTACCGCCACACAGTGCCGGGGTGGCCTGCCAGCCACCGCGGGCCCACCCGCCAGGTTCACCGAGATCACCAGC
>NW_010414005.1:425-4734 GCF_000710305.1 Buceros rhinoceros silvestris
CCAGCCACCGCGGTCCCACCCGCCAGTTTCACCGAGATCACCAGCCCCTCTGGGATGAGGCTGAAGCACTTTGCTTGGAAACAGAGAATGCTTTAGCCTGATTTGTTTATAAATATAGAATTTGCCTCCAGAGCTTGCAACTCGGCATCTTTTACAGGACCTAAATATACTCCTAAAAGCGATGAACTGTTTCCATAATAAAACCTTTGAGAACCCACTTGTGAAAATTCACTTGAAGCCACGCTTTGGCAGAGCGAGGGAAAGCGCTGGGTGCACTGAGATGAGCTTGTTGGCAGCACAGCGGTTCAATGTCCGGAGCGAGGCGTGCTGACGGGCCATCGGTAGAGCTGGGGCAGCTGAACCTACCTGCTACTAATGCCACCTTACACGGGCCATCAAAGAGCCTGTTTTCAATAGGTTTGCCAGTTTTTAATGCCGGGGTTGGAATTTTCTGTATCACATTTCTGCATAAGGCCAAACTTACGCAGTAAATTTCATCCAAGAGAGTTTTTCTGGTGTTATGAATAAAATTGTGCCATATATAACACTTGTAACTTTGAATGACTTGCTCAGAGTGTTAAAATTGTTGGCAGGTAGCTTTTTGATGTTCTTAGAATCAACTGCAAAAAATCAATCACATCATAAGGTTTTGGGAGTTCGTATTCAGGAAATTCAGGAATGATTTCTTGAGCTCCTTAGCAGAGATCCCCTCAGATCCCATCTGTCAGAGGCACGTTCAGCTCAAGACTCAACAAGATTTTACAGAACTACAACTCCAAGTCGCTGCAGACTAGACCAGGAATAGGTACCTACAAAGGAAGCTGGCAGGCTGCATCCCACAAATAAGGGAACGCATAAGACTTACGCTCTATAGGTCTGAAGAAGCACATAAAACCACACACTAACGATTATTCATTAAATTTCTACAATATAGTGTTTTAATATTGCAGTAATACCAGAACTCTACCATCAATACCCATCTGGGCTAGAGATCTGTGCAAACATACAAACCCTGCAAAGTCCTTTTCTCATGCTCTGGACAGAGATGAGTGTCCCCCTAGAGGGGCAGTGCTCCTATCAGAGCATTCCATATCATTCATGTACAGCATCACTGAGGCTGGCAGGAACCTCTGGAGACCACCCAGTGCAACCTCCCCTGCCTAAAGCAAGGACAGTACAAGCAGGTTACTCAGGGCTGTGTTCAGCTGAGATTTGAGGATCTCCAAGGATGGAGACACCACAAAAGCTCTGGGAAACCTGTTCCAGTGTTCATCCACCCTCACAGTAAAATAGTTTTTCTTATATTTAAATGAAATTTCCTGTGTTTCAGTTTGGGCCCATTGTCCCTTGCCCTGTCACTGGATACAAGGGAGAAGAGGCTGGCTTAGAGCCCGCTGAGCCTTCTCCAGGCTGAACAATCCCAGCTCTGTGGGCCTCTTCCCATGTGACAGATGCTCCAAGCAAGAAAGTGCAATTGCAGCAACCTTCCCCAACTTCCACTATCTCACAGATCGTACCACGTGAAGTGATTTAACCATCCAAAGAGATTCACAGTTATCTTCCAGTGAAGGCGTACATCTGAGCTACTGTAGCTCCTCTGTCAGCAAAGGAGCTATTTTCAACTGAGAGACGTGGAAATACTATTAAAAATGCACAGGAAACATTGCACTGTAACTCCATAGACACAGCACTGAGGTGTTCCATCTTTATCTGATCATTACCAAGGGGCGCGAGCACACTTTGTTGAAAAGCAAAGCAATGTCTTTCATAGCTTGGCAAATGCATTCTGTGATCTGAAAACCAAATGATTTCCATGTACATCAACAGTGGTAATGAATATCCTGCTGGCCAAAATTCTACTTTGGAGACACCTAGGCAGATCCTCTGACTTAAGAGGTGTCTTAAGCAACACCTCATGCTAAATCTCCAGAATCACTTCTGCAAACCCACGGACGTGGTTACACAATGAAAAACAAGGTTGCAAATAAGGTTATCTGCTTGCTCAGTGTGTCTACCCACTTGAACACACTGATGGGCTCACAGAGTGTAGCACATTAACTGCTGGTGGCTTTACTTGAATACTCTTCAGAGTAACATTGCTAAAGGGCAAGGAGGTGGATCCCATTCCTCCCTGTGCATTACTGCCGCTGTAAAATACCTTTCATGTAGCTGCAAATCTACTGATAGCTAAACAGAATTAAACTCTGCTGGAGATATTTCACATAAGCCAGAGAACGCAGCTTGACATTGCCAGCACTCGAGCACTGGCAGTTAGAGCCACTTTTTCACCAGAAGACTTTTGGTTTGAGTACCAGCAGCAAGAACCTGCGGGAAGTGAGCAGATGCTGCTTTTACCTTACAACTTTTCAGGGAGGAAGCACATTTTAAGCAATGTCTTCCACTGGCACCATCTGAGATTTTTGGCAGTATGATAGAGGGACACGTGCAGAGACATACCAAATCTCTCAGAGCCCTCCTTGGAATTACAGCCAGTAACTTCCATCTCCTCCATGAGACTGAACCAGCCCTATAACCATTTAGGGCCAGTATGCTCCACTGGGGCTTGAAAAGACCTCTTTGCAAATGCCTATTTCACAACAGACAGACTACCAGGAGTACATCTGCGTGGCAGGATGCTGTACGGAAAAAACAGATGCCTGATGTTGCCAGCAAGATCCTAAAAGTGAGTATTGTCTAGGAACAACATTAAAGGAAACCCAACTGACTATGAGAAATCTAAGAGTAACGTAGATTTTCTTCCGAAGCAAATACAGCGTCTGACATTTCCAGCCATGCGGAGCAGCTCAGGGACAGGCAGTAAGACAAAGCAGCGACATGAGCAACATAAGACTCCAGAGGAATAAACAGTGTATTTCTTCTGTCAACAAAAATATATGCCTCTTTTTATTCTTTTAATAAGTCTCCCATGATATATTTTCTATTCCCAGTTAAACAAATCGGAGCAGAATTACTGTTTTCGTTACCAGTTTACATTGAAGATTATTGGCTGTCGTTGGGAGGCAGAGTATTGTAATGGGGCTTGTAGTTCACTGTATCGTAAATTCTGCCACTTGTTAAAGAAACGTCAGTCACAGAGTAGTTCAACCTTAAAGCCTGAACATATAAATCAACTTCTCTTCAATATTAATGAATATTATTTCACTTACTTGCTCCTTGATGTGTGCAATTCTTATGCCCATTGTCTCTTTTAATCAAATACATTTCCTGCCCACCCACCATGCGTTTTTTCCTGTAGTGTTCTTGCTCATTATTATAAGCAATGTTGTGTTTTTTCTGTTTTCATATATTGAAAAACTGGGGTCAGGCTTTCAATGAAAATATTTGAAAACATGCAAACAGGCAGTAGGAATTACTGAGAAGAGAAATTACACAACTTGAAAGTGAGGGTTAAGTCTCAAGATGTCAGACCAGTCATGGTAGTCGAAGGAAGGGCAATCCTGGAAGTAACATCATCCACTTCAGAGTCTCCCACCGAAAGATCATGTTTGTTTCTCAAACACTCACTAATTTCAAAATTAGTGTGACACAACAATGAAAACTAGTACAGAAGTTCAGGAGACAGTTTAAGCCAAAACTAGTCCTGATCCAAGTCCTGTGACTTAAATATATACAGTCAAAATTCAGATCTGTGTTTTCCTGGAGAAGACGCAGTGGTGTGGAGGGGAATTACCATTTAGACAGAGCACATCAACATGGGAAGGACGGTCACCACAATCTCAAACCCAAAACATGGGACTATTGCCACTAAAACAGCTGCCTGAGGGATCTGCAGACCTGTTCAGGTTGTAAAAGGACATGACTCTGTTCCCTGCCCACACTCCAAACTGCTCATCCCCCGTTGTTTTGCTCAGTCTAGGACAACAGAGACAAGCGAGGAAGGAGTTTATATTCTGTTCCTTGGGACATCACTCCACATACAAATTAGCACCATAGTCAAGAGGTTTTACCCTCTATGTAGCTGCAGGAATTTAAAATACCACGGGCTGTAAAAAGTGATCATGTACATTTTAAGTTGGGGTTAACTACTTGTAGTCATTGCTGTGGAGGAACTCATCCATTATACAGAATTACATCGGCGCCACTGACTTCCTGTCACACACATTAGGAACAAGAAAATACGCACACAGCAGAACAGGAAAAAAAAAAGAAGCCATGTTAATTTATTATTCGTTTCAAAATACAAGAGATTACAAAGATTCTGGAAGAGAAGGAGCATTTGTCAGTGCCTTAGTGAACCTCCCTGCACAGCTCTTTTCATCTGCCTCCATTCCTAGGCTATGCAGGAATG
>NW_010414005.1:4819-11055 GCF_000710305.1 Buceros rhinoceros silvestris
CAAGCGTGCAATAAATTTCACACGTTCACAGCATGAATGTATTCTTGTCATGATCTCTGGGAGACTACATAAACCAGACGTTCAGAAGCAGCCCAGCAACACATGCAGTGCAGCGGAACGTGCGTGAGGCACACACGTGGGTTCACCATTTAGAGAAAGAAGAAAAGAATCCTCTCATTCATCTGCCCTGTGCATACAGCACAGAAGATGGACTAGAGCCTGTTCTAAGAGGTGCCACAGTCAATCGGAGGTGAAAGTACTCAGCATCTTCCAGGAGGTATTCAGCCTCTCTCTGCATCACGGCATAATCCCTTTCCCCTTAGGGGCCTCCGTATCTTTCGCTCCTAACAAAATGAAACTGCACCTACACACATTGATTTTCACTAGCTACAAGGCGGGCAGAAAATTTCAAACGTGAACTTTTCTGCATCGGATCAGATGGCTGCGACACTGTCACTAACAAGTGAGCAACTTCCAGTGAATACATATTACAAATTCACTGTGGCCTTAATGTACCTCAATGCGTTTTGCTATTTTCCTCATAAAGTAAGGTTCCACTTAAGCGACAGGTTCTCCTGCTTCTTTGGTTTTGCTAAAGTCTAATGTTAGACTCATCAAAGTATGGCTGCGTTAGTTTTTATGCAAATTCCTGTCATTGTAGTTGTGTAAGGGCTTATGCAACGAAAATACACACAAAACACAAACCTGCCCATGTCACCAAGAATTATTTACAAGAGCTATAAATCAAAGTTGCATCCTGTTTTGTTTTATATTTTAGGACCTACAGCACACATAAAATGTCACACATGTCCAAAATTTGCTTTCAGTCACTGCCCAAAAAACCCCCCACAGAACTGAACTGCCTGCTGAAGGCTATTCTCTAGTCAGAGTCCATGTAAAATTGTATTAGAGGCTTTGAAGTTAAAACATGAACATTGGCTACCAGGGAGGGCCCTAAAGACAAAGACATTTACTGGATGTAAATGTTCAGTGAAGATGAAAAGGTCACCTTATACTTTCCCGAAATCTGACCATGTTAGAAACTCCACGTCCTGTCCTGAAGTTGTGATTAAGAGCTGAATTCTTTTCATGGAAGGAATTGGCAATGAAATATTATTAACCTTGGTGATTGATTACGTTGTAACGGCCAAGTTATGATAACCTCACAGGCCATGGGATTGCAGAACCTCTGCTGTTAGGGCAGAGGAATCTGATTCATCACAACACCCGAACAGATGGGGCACGAGCAGCAGAGCTGCCTGGCAAGCCAAGCTTCCAGTTTGCAGGAAATGAAGTTTTATCTGAATTGGCGGCTTTGGTCCAAATCAAGCAGGAAACAAACTCTTTGGAAAATGCCCACAAACTGGAAATTCCCAGAAAGGTCACTCTGGAAACATCAAAACACTTCCAAAACACAACTCCCAAGTTCCCAAGCCTGTGGCTGATCAGTGACATGGTCTCTGGCAATAGCAGCAGCATCTGCAACCTCCAGCTCCACACAGTAGCTGTGGGAGCTCCCAGGACCCTCTGGCTCCAGCGAGGACTACCGTGGGAAGCCTGCCCAAAGTCACAGCTCCATGTCAGGGAGTGCAGGAGCTCGGGCAGTCCTGCTTCAGCCAAGCCACAGCGCTTCAGGACATGGAAATCAAATCACGGCTTTCTTGTTTTTAGCTTTAAAGCAGGTTTTGAAGTGGCAACCCAAGGCCACCAGCTGGAGTTTCAAGCCCCCAAGCTCTGGACAGTCCTTGGTGCTATTGGACAGGCTACTCCAAGACAGAGGAGACTGTATTGCCTGGGCTGACCTGCCAAGAAGTGCTCCAGGGACAGGAGAGCTCGGTTTTGCAAGAACTCACCAAATGGGATAACTTCAGGCCCAGCAGATAAACTATTTCGCTCTGAAGTTTGTTTTACCAGTAAATCTCTAACTAGCATGGACTAGCAATATAAAAACCAAAGGCCTTACTCTCTCTGGCTTACCTTTATACAGAGTCATTTGTATTTATGAAACACTTCCAAAAGAACACTTATTCAGACCAGCTTTAAGATCTTGAGACAAGTGGCTGACACTATTATTTATGGATAACGAGAATTCAGCAGCAATGCCTTCAGTACTCTGTGTATCCTGGCTGCTCCCTCCCACCTCTATACCGTGAGGTACCTCCTCAGATCTCTTGGCAACTGTTCACAGGACTGAGATGAAAAATTTTTGAACTTTTAGAGTAAGCTAGTGTTTTTGTTCTCTGTAGAAAGGCAAATTATGCACTGAGAACAAGGCAAAACAAAGGCAAAGCGTGACCTCTATATTTGCACATCTGCTTTGGTTCACACTCCAAGTGAGATTTGTTATTAAAAACTTCAGGTAACTGATACGCATTCTGAAGAATGTGAAAGAACAACATTGCTTCCCAGGAACCACAGCAGGACAGTATGACACCTCCTCTTGGTTCTGCAGTGATGATTAAGGAGTTCAGAGGAGAATCAGTTGTCTTCTGAATCTCAAGCGCATGATCTAGTGCCCTGAGGTTCCCTTATTTATTTCTGGCTCATTTTAACAAAGAAACATTTTCCCTGTGTAAATGAATCCCTTTTTTTTCTTGTTGAGTATGTCACTTACTTGGATCATATAAGCATATTTTAATGCAACACCACAATTACTTCTGCAGTTTACATTTAACTGATCACATGAATTTTAAAAAATAATGCACTACCACCGGGGTCTGAGCGGATGGTGATGGTGTATGTGTCAGCTGGTCTGGTTTGCCTATCTTGAGCTGCGTTCTTCTCCAGTCTCTTTTTTCAGTAGTTTAACTGCTCTGACCACCCTCAGTCACAACAGTACCTTTGAAATGTGGTCACTATGGTGGAAAGCTAGACATCACCACCTAAAGGGTTGGAAATTGAACCTGAATCAGCACATATCATTTTGCCCCACTGCATTAGTTTTTCTGGCCCAAAGTGATTTGAAATGTAAGATCCCTTTCAGAGTACTGCCAGCCGGAAGTCCTTTTCTATTAGTAGGTCCCAACCAACTAATTATATCATCAGTGCCACGGGGTTTCTGGAGAAGGGGCTGATGGCTCTTATTTGCCATTTCACACAGATTGCAGGTGGAGAAAGCGCTGCTGCTCACCAGCCTCTGCTCTGGACGCAAACTGCATTCTGGAGTGAGCTGGAAACGCAGCGAAAGCAGAACAGTAGGACAAGAGCTAGGACAAATAGGCAGGAAGACAGATTTGCTGGGATTAGTAAGGCCAGGAGTAGTCACTTCTTTATTTTAACTGTCAGGTTGTTAACAGGTATAAAACCATATGGCAAGGACAATGCTGCATGGGCCCACCCTCAAATCACATCCGGATGAAAACAGCAGCACAGCATGTTAAGTCCAAGCTACTCTGAATGCCCGCAAAATCAGGCAAAGCCACAGAAGCTGGGCAATGCTGGGCCAGCCTATCGCACCTCACTGGTCCCTGAACACACAAAGGGGAAGCTGGTGCTCCTCCATTCCCACATGTGCACTAATAATAGATTAAATCTGTTTTATAGGGCCTGAGTCTTTCTTTGCACCTTCTGGCCATTTACACACATGAAGTGGCTGGAGCAAGCAGTTAAAACGCTATCAGAAGGCCCTGGCAACTTCTGACAACCAGCCTGCACAGACTTTTCAGACTGTAAGAGGTATATGGATAGGGATGATCTAGGCCATATTTATCTTTTATAATTCCTTCCTTTTAAAATGGTTTAGCATAGTCCCATAGACAAAGGTCTGTATTTATTCAAAGGATCTTAATGAGCTGGCTGAATTTCATTCAGAGGTTTAGGTTAATGCATCCCATCTATCCTGTGTAAGTGGCAATTATGAATCTGGAAGACAAGCTTGGTTTCCAGGGCCCCTTAAGTCTGTGCCAGTAAAGACAGCAACTGCAGCTGTAGTTTACATGAAAAGAAACATCAGAGCAACAACTCCGCAATTTACAATCCAGGATTATAAACTAGATACTCTCCATGCAAATATTTCATTGATAGAACTGTGGGAACAGGAAGATATCCCCTTAGTACCACCAAAAAAAAAAAAAAAAAAAGTGTGACTCCAAACATGTATTTTGAAAATACCAAAGAACTATGACATTTTTGCTCTGCCAGAAAAAAAGATCACATCTTGATTGAGTACTTTGCTTTCTCACTTCCCTTTCCAAGCTGAAATGTCAACTATTTTAAGTAAAACCAGAATATTACTCAACCACAAATCAGAAAAGTACCTCGATGCCAGAGCTGTCATCAAAAAAGGCACATTCCAGTTATAGACTTGCAGTTTTACTATTAAGAAAACAGAGATTAAAACCTTCCAAATGCTTTGCTGCTTAATGACACAATCACTAGCATGTTATTAGAGCTCAACACTGACATTGCAGTCATCCTATCTGCAACAATAAGACATTATGCAATGAGAAAACAATCCTTTTATTGAAACCAAGGACATCTATTTGTGACAGGTGAATGTTTTATCTGCAGAGATGAAATCCATATACATACCAGTTTTATGCAGTCTTCATGTTCCATTTACACAATTTGCTAGTTTAAAAGGGTTGAACAGTCAATCAAGAGTTCAAGGATGAAACTCCGTAACAGAAGAAAATTATATCGTGTTACTAAAGTCAGCTAGATAAACAATACCTTCTGATTATGATATTATGTGCCTCACAATGAACAGCAAGACAGAAAACATTCACCTGGTTTCATATTCAAAATACATGCCGAGATTCATGTATAAATGGATGAATGAACAGAAAGGTAATTGTGTATTATTTTAATATAATAAAGTCAAATTTATTCAAATCGGTAAGAAAAAAAGTGCTTCTTTATATCTTGTGTGGAGTTCTGCCTTACTGAATGAGCGTTTGTTTATGATTCTGACAAGCTACAATAAAATAGATATAAATACAGAGTCAACGCTAAATGTGCATCTCTATTCTTTTGCAAGCAAACTGTCACAATATTATGCTCATTTAAAAGCTTTTGAAACCTAATAGCTGAGTGAAACACTAGACTTAATGACTTGAAATAAATATCTCGCAACAGAGCTGTTTAAACCACTGTAAAAACAAACCTCTTAAACAGTGGAAGCACATACGCCAAACAAACAACAGAGAACCTGTGTTCACTGAAATCACTTGTGCTCTTGCCACTGACTTCAGTTAGATCTAGATCAAATTAAAAACTTCTACATTTCCTTTTGGATGGAATCTTCCTTTATTTTCTTGCTGTTCCCAGCTGAAGATGGACTCTTCCTAGAGAAAAAGGATGCAATAGAATTCAAGTAGATTTTTGTTCTCTCAAGAAAAATTTATAGACGCAATAAAATGCAGCATTGATTTTCCAACTTTATTAATCTAACAAAAAAAGTTAAAAGTGATCCCAGTTTATTCAGATTTGTTGATCCATATCTAAATGTCTGCTAGAATTATTCCATTAGCTTCTTGATTTGAATTTTTCATTAAACAATTGGAGACTTATCTCCTTGATCTGATGTGTAAAATCTGCTAATTAGAAAGAAAGTATTAGAATTTATGGTTTTCACCTAAATAGAGCTTAATACTAGATTCTCAAAGCTTCTCAAAAATGAGGTATAATTAAGGATAGAGCAAGTGTTGGGGGGCAGGGGGTTGGTTAGTTGGGGTTTTCTTTTTTTTCCTCTTAGTCCCTGGAAATTATGTGTAAAGAAAAGGACTCCCCTCCAGATAACAAAAAGATGTTAGTATCTGAAAAGAGAATGGCTCTGTCTAGGAATACAAGCGTGACAAAGCAGCACATTGGTATCCATAACAAATAGAAAAGCAGATCAGCAGCCATTGTGTTAAGGTGGTAAGTCCACCCAGGAGATCGTTATCAGCAGAAGCTTGGGGTTTGTTACAATAACTTGAAATTTTGAAGGTGACCACCTATTAAAGATTTTTACTCCTCTGTCTTTGTTTCTTGTTTTCCTTTTTTTTGAAAACAAGACTTTTTTCTTCAGTGTCCAACATACATTAATAGCTGTGCACAAAATCTTCTGCAATGATCTAAGCTGTAGGAGAAAGTATGTGGAAGCTGCTAGATCAGAACCTTTAGATGAAGGAGAGGAGGACAGTGTTACAGCAGCTTCTGCAACGGGTGTTAGAGCACAAAAAGTCCTAAGACACTACTGATGCAAAAGACACGCGCACACCCCCCTCCACCAAACCCTTCCTGGCCAGCAGGAA
>NW_010414005.1:11137-16019 GCF_000710305.1 Buceros rhinoceros silvestris
CCCATGAGTTCAGGAGGCAGGCTACCCACACCCCACCCTGTGGAACTCTTACATACCACAGGTACTCACACAGGCATGAGTTACATACAGTCTTACAGTTGCAAATGATTTCTCTCTCATTACTGCAAAGAAACGAGCAATAATATGGATGAACGATGCACCATGTAGAGAAGCGGAGAGCATTTTAAATGATGGCAAAGATCTAAGGATTATCAGAGCCGGAAACGGTTTCTATATGAAGAGGGGTTTAGCAGACTGGAACTTTTCAGCATAGAAATATGACAGAGGCAAATGGAATCTTGATTGGTATAAAGAGTATGAATAGCACATAATTAATAACCAGCATCTCATAACACCAGAATTAATCAGGAACCGGTTTTAAAGCAAACAGGAAAAGTGCTTTTCCACATAATGCAGAATATTTGTAGAGTAATTGTGGAATATATTGTTGCAGCACATTCTGGAATTTCTTCTACTATTCCAACAACATTCGCTGTACATTGCAGGGGACATTTGTGGGGGTAGACAAATTTCTGTTTTGAACCAGAATTGCACTCTTTTATTCTCATAAAGAAAATTTTTGAGGGAAAATTTTCTTTCATGTGGAAATCTAATCAGGACAACATACTACATTTTACAAAGACAAGATACAGGAGATACAACGGTCACACGTTTTGGTATATACCCTAACATGACTACAGGGTGGTGAAGCACTGGCACAGGTTGCCCAGAAAGGCTATGGATGCCTCATCCCTGACAGTGTTCAAGGCCAGGTTAGACGGGGCTCTGAGCAACCTGGTCTAGTGGGAGGTGTCCTGCCCATGGCAGAGGGTTGGAACTAGGCGAGCTTTAAGGTCTCTTCCAACCCAAACCATTCTGTGAGTCTGCATGTGGAAAACTTCCATCAACACAAATGTAAGCTAAGCAGAAACGCTGTGGCAGAATATACCATTTTTTAACTTGCCTGGTTATGGTCATGGATTAGTATATTCTTTTTCCTAAAAACTCATCAGACTGTGAGGCTGGAAATTCCAACTCCATTTGTGAGCATACACTGTATTATCTTAAATTGTGCAGCAACTACAATGTCTGTAATTGAAGCTGGCTCGATGCTGAGCACCAGTTTTAATTCCATTCCTGAGTCATTTTCCAGTAATGAAATAGCTGCATTCAGGGCACAGTGTGAGAACATGCTTGATGGTTATGTTAAATTGTGTTACAGCTACCTTTGGGGAGCATCTAATTTTTTTGTTGACTATATGAAACCAATCACTATTTTCCTATGAGAAAAAATAAATTATTATTCATACAAGTTCTGCCTTAGCCCAATCTGTGGCTTACAGTTTAAGAACGTATTTCATGTGTTCAGAAGAAGAACTTACAGATATTTTATGTTCACGTCTTTAATGTTAAACTGCAGCAGACAATTCTGCCATCCTTCCTCCAAATTAATACATGTAAGATGCTCAATGAAACACAAAGGGTATTTCAAATATGGTTAGAGGTGTCTAAAGCGTGCAATAAATTCCATACTTTATAAGTTGTAAGACCTGCTACCCAAAACAAACAGCTGAATGGACCTAAAACCTGGGGATCTTAAGTCAAAGCATTTGGAGTAATAATTTGTTTTCTCTAGTAAAGTAAAAGTTTAGGGATTCATTGCCTACCTTCTCCATTAAACTGACTGCAAGTCAAGAGTCGACTTCTGAACTCCTCATTTTCTTCACGCATTTTTGAAATTACTTTCCAGACCTTAAGCCAGACTTTGGACTGAAAGATAAAATTGAACTTTCTCAGTGAAGCATATAAAAAGTTTGCATTAAAATATCTACAGGGCAGAACTTTGAATTCTCCAGCATGACTACAAAGTCCAACTGATTTTTTAGTGAGGGGTGCAAACGGGGAGATGTGGAGGAGGGATATATATGTGGGATATACTGGAAGAATCACCTCCGTTTAAAAGTCAAAAACCATAAACTACACTGCAATTTTCCACGAGATGTATATCCACCTCCTTTCTTGCCTAGAACTCTTGTTTATCCAGGACTTGTGAAGTGCCCTTCTAGATAAGAAGAGCTTATGAAAATGTGTGTAGAGCCATTGAACTCTCTTCAAAGTCATCCAAAATGGGGGGAAAAATAAGATTGCTTATTTTTCCAGGAGCAAAAACTTTCCCATGTAATCCCTCAACAGCAGCATAATTCAGAGCCCAAGCTCAGAGTCCAGGACAGCAAAGGCCTTGTTGTGTATTTCACATCAAATCCCTATTAATGTGTTTTATAGATGTTGATGACCTTTATTTTAGAGACATAAAGCTCCATCTATAGTGGGCACATTTCAAACGTGCATTGAAAATATTATATTGGAACTGCTGACAAAGTCATTCAGCAGAGGGGAGGCTTAACAAATATAAATGGCTGTTTAACACACTGAGGTTATGTGTTTTGCTGGACCCCACCCGTGAAACTACTTTAAATCTAAAGATAATTTCTTTCTCATGGAATTTTTATTGTTAAGACATAATACATACTCCTCATTCCTTCTGAAGACCATTCAATGCTCTAGAAGAGTGATATTATAGTATGTTATTAGCTGTTCCTTTGAAGTCAGTGGTATTTTGCTGGGTTTAAATCAAGTATCTGTGATATTACTGTATTATAGCCTAGCTGATTACTTGTTCTTCACACATTACAAAATCTCATAATGAGTTACCATTTTAATAAATGTGCCTTTTAAAATTTCAAGCATTTGTTGAACTGCTGAACAGGAACAAAAATACATGTGTGAAACAGAAAGTGATTTCATATTGCTACCAGTATGGTGTTAAAACTGCTGATTCTTGCCTTCACTGATTTCTAACCTGAGGGATTTCTTTACTTAAAACATAAGGGGAAGAGGAGCTGCAGAGCTTTTCCATGCTGGGTTTCACCCGGCAAGGTGTGCAGCACCTTGGCCCCCATCCAGCAAAGCATTTCAGTACAGGCTTTAAGTCAACAGCATACTCTCATTTTTCAAGGTAAGTACACACTTAAGTGCTTTATTGAATGAGAGCCAGAATTTTAAAGCCTCCAGAGGGGGAGAATAATACCATTTTTCTTTTCTGTAAGTAAGGTTTTCAGTAACAGGCTACCAATTCAATCTTTTAATCTCCCTCATGCTCTCACATAGACATACACAGAACAAGCCAGAAGCAATTTTCTCAAATGCAAAGGCAGCTAATTCACCTCCCACATTTCATACCTTTTGCTTTTTTCGTTTAATTACTTTATCAACATTTCTTGAAGGGAAGGGAAAGTCAAAGGTGTCAGCCTCAGCCTCTCGAAGGTCACCTAGGAAGAGAGTTTAGAAAGCATATTCCAAGTCTTTACAATATATTCCTGAGGAAGCTATAGATCTTCCAGAAGGATGGTCCCAGCAGGATATCAGTCCTTACATCATGCTGACTGTCCCTTATTTTCTCTGTTATAACCATGTGGCAAAGCGGGTGCCTCTCAAACTCCACAAAACAGAATTCAAAACTGTACAGCAACCACAAACTAGAACAACAGGCTTCTGAGCTTAATTCCCTCTTTTTCGCCTTGCTATGGCAGCCATGGAAACTCTGCCTGAGCTCAAAGAGGAGCTGCGTAAACTGAGGCAAGAAACCAGACAACTTGCCTCTGCTAGCACTAAGAAACAGAACCAAGAAGGGCTTGATCTTGAGGGTTCAGAACACACAGAGCCACAAGGAGGAAGGGACCGAGGTGAGTTCCCAGAGGGGCGAGGATGGTGGCTTTCCGAGAAGCTGCTGGACAGGCAGGACATGTCATGAGCTGAGCAAAAGGGTGGCCCATGTGGGCCTGCTGAATGCAGCCATGGGCTGCAGGCAAACCAGCATCCTCCCAGGCCACTACAGCCCCACCACCAGATACCCACGGCAGCCACATGGCAGGAGCAAGGCTTTGAGTTACCGACAGTCACAGGCTGCCTCTGAGCCACAGGTTGGCATCACTTCGATAATAACCCAGTAGAGCTGGTGCTTTTAGTTACAGACTGATGTAACATTTCACTTTGTCTTCTTTGGAAAATGGCTTTTAGGAGGAGAAAAGAAATACAAGAAAATTAAAACATCTCAAGAGCAATAAGTTTGTAAAATTCAGGACCACCCTGTCCGTGTCACCCATCGTTTCCAGCTCACACCCCGGCATCTCTTCCAGAAGCCAGGTCATGTTCTGCATTTTCACTCCATGTCACCCTGTGCAGCAGAGCTGTGTTTCGTAACAGCTCACAAACAGTGGAAAACTGCCTAATCTTTGTGTTCGCTTTTATAAAGAGGCACCCACGCCCATGCTCATCCCAACTCTCTTTGGTTCCAGTCACAAAGACAGAAAATTAAGAAACATCTCCGAGCTGTGGCAGCAATGCAGGAGCCAGCAGCACAGCGTGTCTCTGGTTAGGCAGGAATCTCCTGAGAAGAGGCGGGAAGGACCCAGGAGTTCAGTGTCTGACAGAGCAGCCCTGTTACGTACCTTATTTTTGGCCTTATCGCTGTCACGGGGAAGGCTAGGGAAGGCTGCACTGCCAGCAGCCACCTCACCTTGCAGGATGGAGACGCTCAGCTCTACAAAGTAGGAGTTTAGGGCAAAAATACTACATTTTTCACTCATGGAAGTTCCACCTCCCGCCTAAATACCCAGTCCGACTGTACTGGGCACATGAAAAAGAACAACTGTGCCCCCTCCACCCCTCGGTGTGAGGGAGGACCCTCAGCGCACCACAGGGAAATGGTTTCCCGCCAAAAAGGGGAGACGTGGCGGGGCTCAGCCCTGCGCTCTCCCGTGCCCAGGGGCACAGCGGTCCCTGGGCGCAGCGGTACCTACCGTGTCCTCGGCTGACGGCTTTC
>NW_010414006.1:0-641 GCF_000710305.1 Buceros rhinoceros silvestris
TGTTGGTGGTGAAATGGGAGTGGTGGGCTGGAGAGGGGAAGGCAGACCCTTGCGAAAGCCTTGCAAAGGCCAGAGGAAGGAGGGATCCACGTTTTGGCTGATGCAGGAGCCCTCCCCACAGCAGCGCACTGGGACGAAACATGGACAACTCACCAGGTCGTTCTCCGGGGCCGCCTTGACCGCGGGGACAGCTGGGGAATTAGTACCTGCAGCGGAGAGAGCAGGGCTGCAATTTCCCAGCGGAGCCCCTGGAGCTGCCACCCGGCCCTGGCAGCAGCCGAGCTGGGAAAACCCATCTGGCAGCTGCAGCAATAAAGGGGTGACTCTGGTCTCCTTTGCCCTTCCCAGCCCGTTCGTTTGGGATGGCCCCAAGGGGTTGAGGAGCCTCTGGGGACCCGGCAATCAGCATCACCAGAGCCTGCCAGGTTGGTTGGCGACCAAAAGTAAGCTCTGGCCGTATAAGCAAAGGAGCAAATCTTGGCCCCAGTGGAAATGAGCACCCTACAAGAGGGAATCCCCGCTTGCCTTGCTGCACCCTGGGGGACCCAGAGCTGGGAGATGGCTTTCTGAGCTGGCCCAAGTCCATCACCACAGCAAGTCCTCACCTGAGTGCCCTGTGACACGCTCCACCAGCGCCTGCA
>NW_010414007.1:0-651 GCF_000710305.1 Buceros rhinoceros silvestris
ATCCAGTGCAGTGCACAGGAGGGTTTCCCAACCTTGGAGAACATCAGTAGAGCAGAGGGACCCACTGGGAGCCCACAGCTTGAACAATAGCGGCTGATGAGACTCAGGTGGGACCAGGAGACATAGCAGCCATGCCCCTCACACCTCTAAAAGAAGCACAAGCTTCCAGAAGCACTGTGTCCAGGATGGGCAAACAGGGCATGGTGCATCAGCAAGGGTGTGGCGCAGCAGTTTGCGTGGACAGGCATGGAGGAAGGATGCTGAAGCTCTGCCAGCACAGCCAGGGAGCAAGGGTGTCCACCTGTCAGAAAGTCACAGCCTCTCTAAGTGCTGCACCCAGCACGATTGATACTGTTGTCCAGACAGAGCTCCCGTAGGCAGTTTGCGTGGACAGGCATGGAGGAAGGATGCTGAAGCTCTGCCAGCACAGCCAGGGAGCAAGGGTGTCCACCTGTCAGAAAGTCACAGCCTCTCTAAGTGCTGCACCCAGCACGATTGATACTGTTGTCCAGACAGAGCTCCAGTGGGGATATGCAGCCACCCAGGCTGCAGGGTGTGCCCTCTGTGACCCGATGCTGGGGGGGCAGCCGTGAGCACTCCTGTGGGACTTCTTAGGGAAATCTGCTGCCTCTCTGGGGCCTGGGTTAAAGA
>NW_010414008.1:0-274 GCF_000710305.1 Buceros rhinoceros silvestris
CGGCGGCTGCTCTCAGGCAAAAGAAACAATTTTTAACTATTTTTATTACCATCCTACCCGATGCTGGTCATACATCGCTTAAAGAAACCAAAAATAAAGAATTTTTCTGTATAAATCCAATGGTTTGGGTTCAGAGGCGCGGGGCTAGAGCACACCTCACCACGGGCGGGCGCATCCATCCTGCCGCCAGCTCCGAGGGTGCATCGGGATCTTGGGGCTACGGGGAGCGTCACCTCCCGGTGATAGAGAAAAGGTGGGGCGAGGATGGAGGGGC
>NW_010414008.1:489-9936 GCF_000710305.1 Buceros rhinoceros silvestris
CTTGGGCTGCCGAACCAACCCTGCCCCTTCCCAGCCCGTTACCGCGGCTGCCGGGGCAGGGGTTGATCAGACTCCTCTGACCTTCCGCCTTCCTTGTCTCTGACTGGGAGCACCAGCAGTCCCAGCTCGCAGCTGCACTGGGAGGATGAAGCCGCTCCCAGGAGCACCGAGGAGCCTTTGAAGGAGTGTGACTAAATAATTCTGCACCTCAGAGCAGGGTTGAATCATGTGTGGTGAACAGTGGGCAGGGTCAGGCGTTTCACAGAGGGCGTGAAATCCCCGTGAAGGGGTTGCTGAGGGCTTTGGCAAAGAAGAAAAACCAGCACCTAGCTGGCGTGGCGGGCAGGTCAGAGGCCTGGCCACTCCTCCAGCGTCACCCCGTCTGAAACCGAGCGTCTCTGCAAGGGAAACCCCGCATTTGTCACCCAAAAGGAACCGGTGCAGTGTGGCGCCAGGATCAGACCCCACTGTGACAGCTCAGGTAGACCCCATTCTGGTGGTGCCCCTCAAAGCAGCCCAGCCCTTCCACTGACCATGGCCTGAGCGGTGTGTTCTACTGGGAACAGATCTCTCCACCCATTTCTACCTGTTCACCCCCCGTGAACGAGCCCCCTTCCTCTGCTCCTCCACCTCTGTCCCAGGCATCAGCTCACGGCCTCCCACCACCCTGCTCCAGCCACCTTGCCTGCCCCAAGGACCACCCAAACCTTCCGTGTCCAGTCTGTCCCCACCGTACCAGTTCTTCCCACGTGGAGCTGACAGCAAGGGCCCGTGTCCGGTACCGCTCACCCGGCGCAGCTCCCGGAGGGCAATTCCCGTCTCAAATCGCGCTTTGGGGCAGGCGGTGGGAACAGCTCTAGGCTTTATGCCTTTACCCACGCATGGAGACAACCCGGTGTTCCCGCAGCAGGCCAGCCCAGTTCCCCGCCATGGTCTGAGCAGGCAGCTCGGTGACGCTCCCTGCAGCGTGTCCCTCTGTCACCCCCGAGCCCCTGCAGCCAGGCCTGGACATCATTACACAGGAAAACCCGCAGCGTTTGTCATCCTGCAGCTCTCCGGCTGGGACCTCTCTTGCCGGTGATGCCGAGTGACGCTCTCACGGCAGCTCCAGGGCTGAACCTCCTCCAGCAACGGGCGAGTGAGTCTGAGAAGCGCTGGTGTCCCAGCACTCTCCGCACCTCCTGGGGCACATCTCCCGCTCCAGCAGCCCCACACTGCGAGACAGGACATGTGACAGTGCGGGGACTGCTCCGCTGACACAGTGACCGGGTTAGGCAGCAGCCCGAGGGCAATTGTTTCCTCTGCTGCGGTAACCAGACCGTGCAAGACGTCCATCAGAACAGCTTTTTGCCTTCAGGCTGTGCCTGCTGATGGAGCTCCCGAACCTCAAGCCAAATTCCACAGCATAAACAACACAGAAACAGCAACGGCGGAGGCTGAAGCCACCATGGCACCCGCCCGCGGCTGCGCCTCACGCCTCGGCGCGGCCAAACTCGTGTTCGTTCACTCACAAGACGAGGACAGAGCTCTGATAACTTACAGTTTAATCAGCCAAATATACAAGTTCTGGTGGTGGTGTTTTTTAAACGTTACCAAGTTTCTTTCCGTTTGGGTCTGATACAATGATTGGTTTTTTTCCTTTAAACAAAGGATGACGTGGTTAAAAACTGGCGCTATCCCTAGTAAGGAGAAGGAAAAAAAAAAATGAAGAGGAGGGAAAAGGGGCGACTGGCTGCAAGAAAGGAGGGATGACCCCGGGAAGGAGCAGCACTGCAGATGTCCGTGAAGTCAGGCTCCCAGCTCCCACCGCAACACCCCGCAGCACAACGGGATGGGCGTTCGCCCAAGAGGGTTCCTCAGATACATCATCCTTCGGGCTTTCATGAGCAAGTCAAAGTTCCCCACCCCATGCCCCACCCCACAATGACCCCACAATCTATTTTCTGGCATTCTAATAGTTGAAGCATCTCCCCTCCCGCACAGCTCCCTCCCGCCCTGCCCCCCCCACCCCGTCTATGAGTTCTTAACCCTAAAAACAGCAAAAACATTCAGGTTTCCAAACTGTTACAGAGAACAGCTGCTCGGCACAGCTCTGCGCCGAAGGCAGCGGCTGCCCCTAACCCCAGATGGAAATCTGTGCCAGGATGAGGACAAACACATTGTCAGTGTCTCTTGGAGGTGAAGGTGACGTCGATGCTGCAGCACACCCTACGGACACGGCAGAGCTCCTGGCAGGCCCCAGGCACAAACCCCAGATGGAAATCTGTGCCAGGATGAGGACAAACACATTGTCAGTGTCTCTTGGAGGTGAAGGTGACGTCGATGCTGCAGCACACCCTACGGACACGGCAGAGCTCCTGGCAGGCACCAGGCACAGTTCCCTGGCGTTTCCTCCTCCTGCGTGTCCTGGGCTTACTTGTTAAGGGACAGTGACTGCAGTCTTTTACCTGCCATAGCCGCTTCGTCTTTTGCTGGGGGAGGAGAAGAACAGAGGTGTCACTTCACAGCGTGTACCAGGGACTGGTGGTGGCTTGACAGCCTCAGAGACCAAAATCCTGCCAGTGATGGGAACGGGGAAAAACCCGTCCCTCCCCGCCAAGCCTGGGAGACCCTCGCTGGAGCTCGAGCAGCAGCCCCATCTCCCACGTCCCCTTCTGTCCTTGGCCTCTCGTCAGGTGCCTACAGACCACCCTGATGCTGATGCTCTCGGTGGAAGACACACTCCTCAGACCTGTGGGTCAAGAGGAAGCCCGGGCAGGGCAGGGCAGGGGTGCTGCAGCCCCTGGGCAGCCTGGATGCCCAGCAGGAAGAGCAGATCAACCACACTGAGCACGAGGAACCCACTAAACCCCCAAACTGGAGCCAGCATCGCCGGGGAGGACAGTAACGGTCTGAGAGGGCAAATCCCTTCTTCCCTGCTCGCTGCTTAGATGGCCTAGAGCTTGACAAAGCCAGAGACCTGTAAGAACGGAACCTGGTTCTGATGGGAGGAGATGAGGGATCAGCATGTGTGATACCACACATCCCGTGTCTTGGTGGAGCAGCCATCAAAGAGAGGTACAGGGGAGACGATCAGTTAGGGTCTAACCTTTCCTTTCTTCTTCTTTCTTTCTGGCAGCTTCTTCCCTTTGCTTGCGGATGATGGCTAGTCGGGCGAGATCCGCCTTCGCTTGCTCTGTTTTACCAGCTAGGTGCATTTTCATGTACCGTTCTTTCGCCTTCTGTTTCTCGATTTCCTCCCTGTTTAAGGGAAACGCACCAGTGACCAAAGCGTCCACAGGGGTACGGGCAGTGGGGGAGGCTTTCTGACTGGGAAGGCCACTGAGGACAGAGATGGACTTGCCCACAGAGACTGGGGGGCCCTGTCACCAGTTTTCAAGCACAGCTTGTATCTCCTGCAGGGTCTGAACACCAGAGAGATTCCTTCTACCTCGTTCAGATAAATAAGGGCACTGACACGTGGTTTTCGGTGCCTTACCCTCCAAGGTGAGCTTCTGCTGAAGAAATGTGTCCCCAACAAGCAAGCTTGAATCTTTCCCTCGGAAAGTCTCCACGGCTAAATGAAACTAGAAGATTAAACTTTGGTTCTCATCTTATTCATCTGCTCAGACAGAAATTTCCCTGTGAATCCCGGGATGGGGGAAACAGCCACCTGTCACTGGCTAGATTAAAATAGACCTCGAGGTCCATGGGTTTCAGTTACGTCTCATGTTTGGCATAAACCTTCTGGAAAGGAAAGGCTACATCTACTTCATGGCACCCAATCTCCCTCTCCGTGTCCCTGACCAAGCTGCCTGGCTCCAGGACGGCTGCAGCTACACCCAGCGGACACACACCTTCTGTGGGGTTTGCAGGGAAGGACACTCTGAACCACAGCCCGTCCTGCTGGACAGCTGCTGCTCTTCCGTGTCTGCTGTAGGCAGCAGCACTCTGAAACAGCTTCCCAGAAACACCACCACACTCACAGGAAGGACACACGTCCCCGCGTTAAGCTGCTGCCACCAGCGAGGCTGAAATTCCAGGAGCGCGCCAGCTCCCGCCGAGGCAGCAGGACAGACTCACCGCTCTCGTCGCGAGAGTTCCTTAGGTCCATCCAGGTCCAGCTGAGTGACTTTTTTGGTTGTCTGAATTACACGGTTGGGATTCTCTATGTCTATCAACCCTTCCACTCCTTTGCGCTTTTGCTAAGGTTCAAGAAGAAGAGGAAGGTTAAGAGGCGCTCTCATACCCGGCGCTGTTGTCTCAGAGTGCGTCAAACGCACCGCGACGCACTCCGAAAGCGGAAACTCATAAAAATACACGACTTTTCATTTGGAGAACAAAATGCTGTCAAATAAGGTTTGGGGACTTCTAAGAACAGTTTCTCCATAAAAAATTTACTAGAGGTGGCTCTGAAAGAGAACTTGCAGTCAAGCGCATCCATCCCTCTGCTGCCCCAAGAATCTGGGCGTGTAAATGCATTCAGTGCCCTGAGAACGTCGGTACCTGATAATCCTCGTCATCTTCATCACTCTCATCTGAATCTAAAGACTTCTTCTCCTTTTTGGGGTCCCCTGTTGCTCCTTCACCTTCTTCTTGCTCCTCTTCTTCCTGCAAAACCACAGGGAATTAGAGGAATATTTATGTCAATAAAAATCCCCAATCCAACAGTAAGTCTTAAGTGAGGTGGTTTCGGAGGGATGAGCGAGCTCTGAGTACTGGTGTTCCTGACGTGGCCCTGATGCCACCAAGGGTGCCTGGCTATGACAAAACAAGAGCTCCTTCTCCCCACCTGCCCCAGTGGATCACCTCTAACCAGCTCTGCTCGTCTCCCTGTGTAGCAGCCCAGGAAAAAGGCAGAACCGGCACTTTAAAACACTAGAGGAGAGCAAACTCAACCAGCAAGTTATCACCCAAGAAATTAGAGCCCCTTTTGCACAGCTTTTACCAGCCAAAGGTCTAGGAATTAATTTGTAAATCATGAGAAGAAAAGATTAGGAGAACCAACATGGGTGTGAATAGGTTGTTTTACCGCTGGCAAACGTCCCTCCTCACAGCAACCGGCAAAGGGGACGAGCTACGGGCAGGCAGAGGAGAAATTCTGTTAATTGGGGGATTTTTAAGCTTTTTCTTAACAAAAATGGCATCAGATGGCACTATCGCTGCGTGGTATGAACTATCACCACAACCCCCAAATCCTTCTCAAAGAGCAGTTCTCTGGTTTGCTTTGAAACGAGACGGATACTTCGGTGGGGTCCTGCTTGTCCTGCGCCCGAGGCTTCTGCTGGACCGGTGTGCGTAGGCCTAGGGAGCACCGTCAGGAAGTCACAGACAGACGGCAGAGAGTGTGCAGCGAGTGCGTCCTCGCAGCTGTGAGAATCTGGGAATATGGGAGAGCAAGCACTGCAAAAAGTCACCACAGCTCTTGTGACACCGGGGAGGTAGTTGTGGAAGCAGGGGGAGCTGTCACAGTGCAATGCTGGGGCACAGAAACACTCTCAAAAAAGGACTCGCACCAGAAAACTCTGTTATCTCTCCCTCCGACAAGTCAGAGGCAAACAAGAAAATCGTGTACAGGAGAAGACAAAGGAGTTCAGACTTTTATGTCTAGAAGAGGGCAAGTATAATAATTTCAATATACAGTAAGATGTGAAGATCATAGAATCACAGAATCACAGGCGGGTTTGGGGTGAAGGGACCTTCCAAGCCCTTCTAGTCCCACCCCCTGCAGGGAGCAGGGACATCTGCACCCAGAGCAGGGGGCTCAGAGCCCCAAGGGCCAACCTGACCTGGGATGGTGCCAGGGATGGGGCTGCTCCCACCTCTCGGGGCAACCAGGGCCAGGGTCTCACCACCCTCAGCATCAACAATTTCCTTCTCTCTGGTCTGAATCACCCTCTGTCAGCTGAACCCATCACCCCTTGTCCTGTCCCCACAGCCCCTGCTGAACAGCCCCTCCCCAGCCTTCTGACAGCCCCTTGCAGCACTGACAGGCCACAGTGAGGCCCTGAAGCACTGACAGGCTGCACTCAGGGCTCCCCGCAGCCTGCTCTGCTGCAGGCTGAACCCCCCCAGCTCTCTGCCCTGTCCCCACAGCAGAGGGTTCCACCCTCGCACCATTCCTGCGGCCTCCTCTGGACCTGCTTCAGCAGGTCCATGTCTTTGCTGTGCTGATTTTTCTCCACAGCCAAGCTGCAGAGCATGGATAAAAAATATTAGCTGACACCAGAGATTAGAATGATGAAATGTGGGGGGAAAAGACATCTAGAGCTGCTGAGTAATCATCTTCCCGATCCTTTAACCTTCAAAATGGGAACTGGCTAGTCTACCTGGCCTCACTCCCGTGAGGAACCAGACTGGATCACAGCAGGCAGAGATATTCAGAGTTCACGTTGCGATCACTGACAGAAGGATCTGCAGCACTGGACCAAGCTGCCGTTTCCTGTGAACTGCGAGTTAACCACACTGTCAGAGCCAGGAGTTAGCACGGTGAGCACAGAGCGCAGGCACACACATACCCTCGCCTTCTGCTTCTCTGCTTGGAGCTGGGCATCAATCTCCTCAGGGCTCGTATACTGTCTTGCTCGGCCTTTGTGGCCTCCTTTTCTGCCTGTACACAAAAATAAAATCAATAAGTGCTTTAAGTGATGAGCTTCCCGACAGCTCTACTCCCCCTGCAGCACTCTCGCTGGATTTTTGGTGCAGACAGGACAAACCAGAATAGCTCCTCTGACAGAATCTAAACAGCAACGAAAAAAGGACACATTGAACTTGCCAGTGCCAGGGACAGAATTTTGAGTAAGTTACATTGAGAATTGGGATTATTGACCCACAGAAAGATACTCAGAGAATTGGTTCTTTCCTCCCCCTTGGGCTGGTTTTGGAGATGCCAGAACCAAGCACAGCATTTTCTGACTGAATCACAACTTTGTCCTGTGGAGAGGGAGCCCGGAAGGTTCTCCCTGAAGGGCAGGGGGATACCCCCGTGCCTCAACCATTGCAGAGCCGTGACACCCGGCAACAAGCTCCCAAGTGCCCCCTCTGCTCTTGGTGACGCCGCCCTTCCCTGCCCAGCCACGGTTACGTTCGTGGCCTCTCTGATTCACTCCCCGGGCTGGCAAGGACTGTTCTTGGTGTTTCCTGCGCAGGAGGAATCACAGCACATTCCTCTTACAACCACCCCTCTGACATGCGCTCGCCTCCCCAACCCCTCCCCAGCGCTCCTGGCTGTGCCAGGAGAAAATAGGAAGCTAATTGGATAAGCTCTGGGAATTGTAGCTGAAGAACCACTAAAAGGAGCCTCCTTGTTCTCCTGCTTTATAAGGAAAAATAAAAACAAGCTCTAGGAACCAGGAAGAGGAGAGAGTCGGCTTTGCTGGCTGGGCTGCCGGGCTAAGAGCTGCTCTTGAGTTCAGAATTCCCTTGGTTAATGAGTTGCTGAAGCCATTAATGCCTCCCACAAGCGTCTGTGCTGTTTATGTTCTCACGGCTCAAAGAATGGCTGGAGAGCGAGCGGCAAGGAGCCCGTCTCTAGCCTTGAGCCAGGGAGCTCAGGTACAACCGGTATGTGCACCTGGCAAAAAGCAAACAGCTCAGGGCAGGGAGCTCCCAGCTACCGCAGGAGCCTTTGAAGCCCCTTGAGGGAAGGCGCAGGAAATCCTCATGCCCCCTCTCACCCTCCCTGCTTGACCTGCCAAGAGCATCGGGAACCTTACAGCGGCGGGGAGGGCTGAGGGGATTGTCCCTCTCTCCTCGGGACTCTGCAGGAGGTGTGGAGCAGTCTGACGCTGCTGCACTGCTGTACCATGGCCATGCCTGGCTGTGCTGCGGGACTCGGGGGGACCAGGGACATCAGGAGGGATCGGGAGCCTCTGAGGTCTGTCTGTGAGCTTCAGAAATTCATTTTCTGGCCAGCCCTCCTGGCTCAGCAGAGACAAACTCTCACAAGTTTGAACTCGGTGAAAGCTGAGCTGTGGAATAAATGATCCCCAAACCCCTGTGACGCCTTGCAGGGGCTCCCGAGATGTCTTCCCCAGGCGAGCAGAGCCCAGGCTCTTCTCTCTGCACTCGGCTGTGGAAGCCTGTGGGCACACAAACCACAACAGCTTTGCTGCACCCCAAGCGGAGCGGTGTTCCTTCCCAACCATCCCACGTGGCAACAGTGACCCCCTCTGGGAAGGACTCTGTCACCAGAGACATTACCTCACTGCCCAGCAAATGACATCACGCTAAAGGGAACCCAGTGACAGCACGGACACACTGCGTAACACTAGGAGAACCCCAACAAGCCACATCGACACTGTGCTGGGAGCCCAGCTGACACCGAGCTGGCTTGTCCCGCTGGGCTCAGGATTCCACAGGCAGGAGAACACAAACCCCTCATCACTGCAGCAGCACGGGGACAAAGCAGCTCAGGAGAAATTACCTCACATTAAATGCCCCAAAAGAAGCAAATTTACATCCGAGCCTGCACAGAGAGCACGAACACCCCCTGGGAGGGAGCAGCAGCTGGAGGGATGGTGAGGAGCGCGGGGCAGGGCCGGGGCTCGGCTCTTCACCGGGAGATCAGCCCTCAAGCGAATCACTGCCCTGCCTCTGCCACCGACCTGCACACCACGCTGCACAACTCACGTCAGCTCCGTGCCTCCGTTTCCCCAGCTGTAAAATAGGGATAACGATTCTTACCCTCCTCTGTGAAGCACTTTTAAATGATAATCGCCTGCAGGTTTCACTGGCACAAAGACCACGGGGGCCTGAGGCAGGAACAAATACATTTGTCTTTGGCTTTAAACAGCATAATTAAAGAATTTAAATCAAAGAGATTGGAAGAATGTTGAAGGAATCACTTTTTTTTTTCTAAATCACAGTATGAAAAAATAATCAGAATTAATCCTGTAACAAAATTAATTATTGGCTGGATAAACCCACCCCCCATTTTATATAAAAATCCACTTTTCTGCCAGCACCACAATAACTGCTACTGACCTGGAGGGGAGGCCAGCAAAGATCCCTCTTTTCCCAAGAAGCAAAAGACTTGACTCAAACATTTCAACTTATACAACGAGATCTTGAGTTACAGAGCATTTAAATACAGCAACACGGGGGTTAGAACCCACCCAGGTTCTTTGCCTTCACCGAAACCACGTGAAAGCTTCAGCCCTATTTGCTGACATTGTGTAAACAGACACAAAATAAAACCCTTGAAGAGAACCTCAACAGGGAGGCGGGTTCGGAGCTAGAGCTTGGGAAATGCTGATGAAATACACGGGAGCAAAGCGCAGAGGGATGAATGACGAGGGCTGACGGGTATGACTGGGGCTTCACCGACGCTCGCACCAGAGCCAATTATGCAGATGGTGCATCTGAAGAACGTTCTGGGAGGATCCAGCTCAGCCCTGACAGCCCGTCAGTCCCTCAGCGCTTCTCCGTAGCCACACACGCAAGTCGGTGCCCGCTCCGCGCTACCCA
>NW_010414009.1:0-272 GCF_000710305.1 Buceros rhinoceros silvestris
TATTTATATATAGTTATTTTATATTTATTTTTCTGTTTATATCTCAGTACATACATGACTATTACAAGGTATGCTAAATCTTTTTAGTGAGCTTTAGCAAATCACCAGAGTTTGCAGACGTGTGGGTACTACCGTCTCGCAAAGTTGTGCTTCAAGGAAGCGGGGAGAAACACCTTTTTGCGCTGCTAGCGTACCTCATCTCGCCTATCTCCACCCTTGCTGTGGAGCTGTGGTCGTAGTGGCTGGGTTCCCTTTTTGTGTTGGTTTTTCTA
>NW_010414009.1:346-15953 GCF_000710305.1 Buceros rhinoceros silvestris
GGCTGGTTCCCATTTGTGTGTTGATTTAGCTATGCAATGCACTTAACGCCTCAGGGCAAGTTCCTTTCCAGCGCACAGTGCAGGAAGATTCTAACTGAAGTGGAAAATAAAATTTTTATGAACTGGGACTTGAACACTCAAGTACTGTAATATGCTTTCAGCTAATCTCATCTTTAAATACAGATAATGAATCCAGTTGGTGTTCAGGTGTCATTCATTTTGAATGAATGCGAGAATCTGTATAAAATGGGTGACTTTGACAATTTGGTCATAGCTTGTATTTTACGTGACTTAAACTACACGGTTAAGGTTATACTGATGTATTTGTAAATGAACTGGGGCACTGGGCGGTGTAATAGGGGAAGACATAATTTATACACCCTGTATAATTAGTTACTGTAGATACCTACCTGTGTTCAGGAAAAGCCCTTTCTTTAAAAGCTGGTACAGTGATTTGAGCCAGCGGTGGAAGCCTGGTGGAGCACACCAAAGATCATGAAGTGCTGTCGTGCTTCTGGGACAGTCAGTTCCCGAAGATCTCCCTGGCCTTCGTTGCCAGGCTCTGGCATGAGGCATCAGGCTGGCGTTGATCTGGGAACACCTGTATTTTAGGGTGGAAAACATAAGTGTTTCATCACAGTGTCATGATGCTGTTCAGGAAAAAATAATAATTAAAAATGTAAAAAGCCCTTAATAAGTGTGATTACTACTTGGAGCTTCAGCTAAGTTGAGATCCTGGGAAAAAAAATGTTTTGTTTGTCATTTTTGTTTGAGTTATTTCATGGGAAATTTAACCTGTTATTTACCTAAGCTTTTAAGATGTTAAATCTTTCCAGCAGCTTGCAGTGAAATGTCTGTTATTCCATGGAAATACTGTCTTTTTCATGGGATGTATCGCCAAGCCATTGTGAAATTCCCTAGCCTTCCTGAGAAGACTGAATTCGCACGGGTATAGCTCAGTAGAATAGTTTGACACATCCCATTTTAATGACAAAATTTGCTTTTGTCCACTGTCACAAATGTAATCATATGGTATATAAACAGAAACTTGTGTTAACAGAAGACAAGAGGTCAACCTGTGTCACCCTGTGCCTGTTTCCAAAATCAGGAATGGGTGTCCATAAAGTCTTGAGTTTTCACTACCGAAAACAAGAGTGTGAGTGAGTGGCTGGTCGGTCAGTTCTGGACAAAAGCTCGCAGGCAGTGGCTGAGGTATGAAATGCCCAGATATTTAGACCATGATTTATTCTTTTTAATTAAGTGTGCTCTTGGAGAGCCAGCATCTTTCAGGGGGTGAAGTAATGGGTGATGTATTTTAAATTACGGACAGTTTTGTTGTAGTGGGGAGCCAAAACAGAACAGCTGAGAGTGTTAAAGAGCTTTGTCTGACAGCTTTGGTTCTTACCTTCTCCTCGGGAAGGAGCGGTGGAAGCCCTGTGTTCTCAGACATAATTGTGTGCACCAGCACTGCCGAAACCCACCCGTTGTGCCTGTGTTTTCTGACAGCTGCAGGAAGCGATCAAGGCTGGCAAAGGTGTGACTTCTGCCATCGACCTCTGCCGCTACCACGGAAACAGAGCGCTGGCGGCCCTGGAGCTCTTCCCTCCCTCCGAGGCCAGGGCCGCCTTGGCCAACATCGTCTATGGGCAAGGTTGTGTCTTCGCCAAGCGACCCCTGCCGCTACCACGGAAACAGAGCGCTGGCGGCCCTGGAGCTCTTCCCTCCCTCCGAGGCCAGGGCCGCCTTGGCCAACATCGTCTATGCTGTGACCAGTTTTCCCTGAGTCACCGCCCCGGGAGGAGCTGCCCTTCCTCCACAGGTGGAAGCAACCCGGTGGGAGCAAGCCGGTGGAGACGCCGACAACGCCCCACACTGCTGGTCACCTCATCCCCCCGGCCCGTCACCACAGAGGAACACGCACCAGCTGCCGCCGCCACTACCAGCAAAATTCAAGAGGGGGGAAGGAAAAAGGTCACAGCCGGCTTTTGCTTGTCATGCCAGAAGCACACTTGAGGCTGCACCGGTAGAAATAATTAATGAGTCCCGTTTCCGTGACCTCAGCAAATGGACAGGAAATAGGTCGGTATTGATTGGGCAGCGGCGGGGACGGCGCCAGGGCGGAGGCCAGTGGTTTTCCTGCCTGAGGGAGGGATGGAGGGGCGTGAAGATCCAGGTGCCACAAGAAACCCGCTCAAACCTGCCCAGAGAGAGCAAGCTGCTGAAGCCGGGAATTAATGTACCCACTGATCAAGGAGAACTCGGGCAGTTCGGGGGATTAATGGGGGAAAATCCTCTCTCTGTCTGCGTGTGGTCATGTCTCCTCACACTGTTTTTATGTATTCAAATGTAAAATTACCCTGTGCCTAATACTTTTCATATTTGAGAAACTTGCTGAGAAAATGTGTCAAGCATGGTAAGTAGGAGCTTTAAAATATTTAATCAAATATTAATTTGGCTCTGTTAAGAGAACTGATTGCCTGGTTTTGTACTGTGCGTATGTAATATGTTGCTCTGGGTCAAAGAATGAGGGTTTTTTCAGCTCTTCTAGGGGAGGGAATATCCGCCAAGTTTGTTTCAACACAGAAAAACACAAAAGAATTTCCTAGGTTTGTGACACTTGTGTTCACTTAAGCCAAATAAATGTTAATTTGTAAGGCTAGACATCGCCCTTTGGCAGAGAGGAAGAAGGAATGCTCTTCTGTGAGTACAGGCTTTCACCGCGCTGAATAAAATGCAGAAAATACTGGAGAAGGTTTGAACCTCAGTGTGTTGAGTTTTAAAGGCCAATTACAGACAGCATATAAGGTGTATCAGAAGCCTGGAACTTGAGACCGTCTCTGTTTTGTTCATAGGAGATGATTTTTGTGGTTTGCATGCATGCAATCTGAGAACGCCGTTGACAAGAAGGCTGAGTTTACATAAATGATCTAGATTAAGACTCAGCTACCTTTCTTCCTTCTGTGGTGTAATTACAGCCCAATCTGGAGACAGCTAGCACAGCAAACAGATTTCATTACATCCCTCACTCAAACACTAAGTGGAGTTATTTCTGTTAAATTCTTTCCTCCCTCCTTCTCCCCCTGCGCTCCTTCCCCTGTCACACAGCTTGTTTGTCACAGACCAGCGTGTTGCATCCCACCAAATGCAAAATACAAATAAAAACTGTCCTCTAAAAATACACTGGAAATACGTCCTGCATAATGTACATAATATTCTGTGCAATATATGCATATATTATACCATAATAGTACACATATAATAAGCACCCTTGAGGCACAATCTTTGTGTAGGAGCAGCATCCCAAACTCGGGACTCGCTTTGTTCTGGGGAATGGCTTCAACACCAGCCCCTTCTTTCTCATGCTGCCCTGGCAGTTTCTCTCTTCTCAAGGCTCTGGCTCTTCTCCCTGAGTTAGTGCTGTGTTACTGCAGCAGGAAGGCTGCTGGCAGGGGCCAGAAGAGAGGAAGACAGAAGAGGAGCACCAAGAAGCGTGGATTAGCCCAGGCAGGGGCAGGCACAGGCATCTGCCTTGGCTGACTACTGTACATTATCACTGAACCTCTGCTGATGTAAAACATGTGCTTGAAAGAAATGCCTAAATTCAACCAGAGTCGTATTTCAGCTTTTTTGGCTCTGTTTTTTACATATTACAGGTAGCAAGAGCCATACATCCTCTTCTCTTTGTCTGACATCTGTGCTGATTGGTTCATAATGATTTATGGCTGCAAGAAACTTGGGTCTGCTGGAAGTATTTTGAGCCACCTCACCTCAGTTGTATGAAAGAAATATCAAACATACTGCAGAACTGCGTACACCTGGCTTATTTTTTATGAAAGGACAAATTTTTTGTTTATACTGTTTACTAATAAAGGGAAATCAGCAAAAAATAATGATTTTTTTATCACCAGAATGTTCTCATTGCTTTTTAACTATTCTTCAACCTTAATTTAAAAAAAAAAATCAACATTAATTATCCCTTGCCAATATTATCAAGTAACCTTATATTTAAGATATTTGCCTGTAATTGTTGAGAAATTTTTGTTGTCTTGTTTCCTCCAGGCAAGCTACAAGCAAAGTATTACATCCCTGTGTCAAACTCCAGGGGACTGAGTCATTGCTGCGCATTAATATATGCCCCACACCTTATACAATTTCTGAGCAGTGGTGGAACCTTGAGGCTGGGTTGGTTTTATTTTTATCTCCTTGATTCCTTTTCCCCACCTGCCTCTGTAAGGATGGCATTTGACCATTTACTTCAGTTATCCAGCTATTCAACCAGACATACCTGTAGCTGCTTCTCTGAACTTACCCCAGGTATTATATTGCTGGACCATTCCGTGGGTGACCAAAATGCAGGACGAGGTCCCAACTGCTTTTTAAACCCAACTAAATTCATCTACAAAGAGCACAGCTGCAGTGGCTAGAATGGCTGCCTCGTAGGGCTGTGGTGGGAAGAGGTTTCACTGCCAGCTGAGTATTTCCAGCTTCACAATTGTGATACCACCATTTAGGAAGGTTGTTCAGAAAGTGAAGTACTTATAAAAGCAGCATTGGCTGGAAGAGACTGCTGGAAGTCATCTTGTCAAATCTCCTGTCTGAAGTGGACTGTTGCCCATGTGAAGCCTGGTCTTGGAAACCACCAGGGATGGAGCTTCCACAGGTTCCCCATGCAACCTGTCTCACCGCTGCTCCACCTTCCTTGTGAAGGAGTTTTCTTGATGTCCAGCAACATTCCTCACCGTAGCTGGTGGCCATTGCCCATTATTTATCCCTGCCACTGCCAAGGCTCATTTGGCTCTGCTGTCTTTGCTAATTCCCTGTCCCACAGCTGCGTGCTGCAGTTCGATTGCCTGCTGCCCTTCTCTTGCCGGCCAGAGCAGCCCCAGTTCTGTCAGCCTCTCCTGGTCACCATGTGTGTTAGGCCCTGACTAGTGCGGTGGCCCTCCAGTGACCTGCATGACTTTCCTACCATCCCTGTTGGGCTGTGAGCCCAAAACAGGCCAGTTCAGGAGCAGACTCACTGGGTACAGTAAGGAAAAGAACAACATTTTACCCTGATTTCCTGGGTCTTGCTGTCATGGAGTTAATTTTCTTCACGGTACCCCATGTGGTGCTGCACTGCTGACACACCGATGTTTCAGCTGTTGCTCCACGGTGCTTGCATAGCACCAAGGCTTTCTCTGCCCCTCGCTCTGATGCCCAGCGAGTGGGTTGGTAGTGGGCAAGGGGCCAAGAGGACACACAGCTGGGACAGCTGGCCTGAGCTGACCACAGAGAGATTCCGCACCGTATGTCATGCTCAGCTGTAAAAACTGGGGATGGGATGTGGGGGTATTGCAAAGGGTCCATTTCTTGGGGACTGTCTGGGCATCGGTTGGTAAGTGGTGATCGCTTTTGCATCACTTCTTTCGTTTTGGTTTGTTTTCCTTTCTTTTTTTCTCTTTTACCTATTAAACTGTCTTTAACTCAACCCAGGAATTTTCTCACTGTCGTCCTTCTGATTCTCTCCCCCATCCCGCTGTGGGGGGCACTGAGCTAAGCTGTGAGGTGCTTGGCTGCCATCCAGGCTGAGTCCACCACACCACCACTTTTTGGTACCCAGTGTGGGATGTGTAGTGTTCGAGCTAACAAGACCTTCGACCAGAGCGTGCTAGAGGGAACTGCTGTACCTGTTCAGCTGTTGCTGGTTGCAGTGTTGGCTTATTTTTTCTCAATGCAGGTTTTTTTGTTCCCTTACCCACTCTGTCGTATTCCTCTCTTGTTCTACATTAAATCTGAGAGCTTGTTGAAGGCTGGGTTTGGCTTTTGCAGTTTGCTGTGCTGTGTAGCACTCGGTTATGTTTTGCCCGGGAGAACTATGATGAAAGCACTGGCCCTGAGCCGAATCTGGTGTTTGGGCTCTGCATTGCTGCTGTCCCAGTACTTCGGGAACCATCTTGTGGAGACAGTGAACAATTACACCTTTTCCCTCTTTAACAATCAGTTTATGGAGGAAACAAAGAAGGGCACCCTCCCCTTCATCTCCTGCAGGCAGATGTTACAACGACTGTTTGGTATTTTGAACATCCCCAGTTAATCAAAACGGTCGCATTGGTGTGTCTCGAGAATCTGTTTCCAGCTTTTCCTCAGGTTAACTGACTATTGAGGAATATCACACGGGGATGTGCCCTGAGGCAGCGTGATGGTGGGTGGCAAGGTGTGTGGGGCAATATGGGCAGGTATCTAGAACAGGAACCATTTCCGATGGTGTGGGACTCGACCCCCCAAATAAGTACACGATCCCGATAAAGTGACAGACCATTTCAGAAAAGGATGCCCTGGCTATGCTAAAGGCCTGTGCTGGGCCTGGCCAACACCTACCGAGCGTGCTCAGCACCCTTAGCAGGGAGAGACAGTCTCTGGATCCGAGGACGTAGAAATGGGCACCATGGCTAAACCAGAGACCCAACTCTCAACTATTATTGGTCACCCTTATGGTCCAGAAGAAACAATGGAAGCAGAAGTCAACCCAGTCAGTCAGGGAGGAAGAAGCTTCTCCTAAGAGGGTGCAGGAGGAGGAATCAGAGGCAGCTGCTTGTGCAGCAGAGCAGTCACAAGAACAAGAGAGGAAAGAAACAGAAATCATAAACGAGCCAGAAATCGCCAGCTCCTTATCCCTGAGTAAGCTGCGAGATTTGTCAATGATGAGAGTCATTGACCTGGTGAGCTAATTACCAGCTGGCTGCTCCAGTGCTGGGATACTGGGTCCAACAGTCAGGAACTGGAGAGCAAGAAAACGCAGGTGGCTGGGATTCCTCACCAGGGACTGAGGCGTCAATGAAGACATTGGAAAAGGAGCAACAATCAGCAAGCTCTGGAGACAGCTTGGTAGCCCCTCAAGGAAGATCTTGTAAACTATTAAGGCAAGTGCACAACTACTGAGAGCGGTATCCAGCGTCTGAGGGACTTAGCAGTGGTAGAGGTGATCTGCAGCAGCCTGGACAACATCCAGGCATCTAAAGACCCGGATGAAGTCCAGTGCATGTGGACCATGTGGTGGAAGATTGTACGGGTTGCACGGTCGTCATATGCCAGCACCCTGGTGCTGCTGAGTTGGCCTGACATCTAGGCCCCAGCTGTGGGCAGATTGGCTGGGCAGCTCCAGCAGTTCAAAGAGAATCTCTTTTCCACCCCAACCCTGCAGCCAAGTTTTGTGGATTTGTTGGCCTGGCACGCCTGATCGGCTGTCTCTGCTTCTCCTGATGTAACCCAGCACGTGCCTTGCCTTATTTGCAATAAAGAGTGCCTGGGTGGCCCGTATTTGACTTAGCGTCCAACCTGAGAGAAGTTGCTAAGGGACCGGAAAGCTCTTTTGAGTTTGATGAAAACCATAAGGAGGTATTCTCTGGAGTGGCTGGGGAATGCTTCTTGCCCCAAGCGGTGTTGAAGATGCCTGACCAGCCTCCTCAGGGGCAAACCTGCTGATGAGATCTCTCTGTTGCTTTTTCTTCTGAGCAGAGAGCATTTGAGTTTTCATAGAAGCAAAAGGCCAACTCCAGCAATGGTGTCACGCTGCAGATGTATCAAGGAAGTGGCTTCTGGGTCAGATCACTAGCTGTCGCTACTCTCATCAACTACTTCAATCTCACAGAAGAGTGAGGCATCAAACTTTTGTTCTTTGTAGTCTTCAAAGAACTTTTACTTGCACAGTGTCTTATGAAAAATAAAGAGCTTTTCAGACTCTCAAAGCAGTTCAAAGGAAAAAGTATTTCCAGTTCTGGAAGTCATCCGTTCTGACGGTCTTTGCATTACATTATCTTTTCTTTTTCTTTCCGAAACCAATCCCTAAAATGCATTAATTATTTACATAATTAGCATTCACGTGTTTCTCTTTTTTAGGATAGACCTGTTTTGCTAAAACTAAGAGAAAGTAGCCATTAACCTAAAATTCTGATGGCAAATGTCTTTAAAATATCCGAGAAGATAAAGTACAAAGCTTGCTGCAAGATGTCAAGGGAAGAAGAAGGTGGCAAACAAACTGGGAATCGATACACCAAAGCTGCTGTCCTGGTTTGAGTTAGAACAGAACTAATTCTGATCCGTGATTTTACTTTCCGGCTCTTCCTCAGTGACGGCACTGTCTGAAGTTAACGGCGTATTTTTGCAGACAGCGTCTGCTTCAAGAAGTGCCAACGCTTGATGTTTGTCTAGTGGCCGGAGCGGGAGTGGCTGCGATGTGTGTTGCCGAAGCAGCACCCGCTCTCCTTGAAGCGGCTGCCTGACACCCAGCCTTAACCCATGACGGCTTCATGCAAACACCTTTGTCCGCGTCTTCACTCATCTGTGCTAGTGCGGGACCCTGCCCGCAGCTCCCGGTGCCGCTGCCGAATTCACAGCCCCCGACCTCAGCCAGAGGAATGCTCTGGCTCCCCCGCGTGTAGGAGATCCGTTCTCTGCAGTGCTTGGAGTTGACTTTAATTCCTTCCTATCTGCAAAATGCTTCTGTCGGGGTACAGCTCCTGAGGAAAGGCAACCTTTGTCTCCGGAACAGAAGCAGTGACCAGACAACTCACGTACTGAATGGGAAAGCAGTATCGTACAGCGTTCCACCCGCTTTATGTGGTGAAATCGCAAGTCTGTCTGCAGTAGAAAAGAGGGTTTGTATCGTGCGAGAATGTTGCTCTTGGCTAATGGCGACAGAGAGGTGACCTACTGATAACTAAAACAGTAGTTCTCAGATTTATCTGGGTTTTAAGAAATTTACTTATAAAATGATTGTATAGGAAAATTGCAATTTTACAGCAACGTCATTAAAGATCTTGCTTTAAAATGTTCTTCTTTACCCTATTCTGCTTTGCCTTCCTCCCCTTCCTTCCCTCAAATATCAAAGACTGAAAATACTCTGCTTTATTAGTAGAGCAATGGTCAGCTTCTTAAAATTGTACACAAAAGTATGTTATTTGCCCCGAATACGCTATCTTAAACTAGACTTCTTTATGCCTTCGACGCTGACAGCAAATGACTTGCATCGACAGCAAGATTCACATTTGAGCAGTTACTAAATGTCAAATTCTAAAAATGAAATGTTATGTAGAAGTAATTAGAAAAACCTAAAATGAGTACTGATATTTTTTTTTCCTCCAGAAAAAACACACACACTCATTCTAAAAAGCTTTACTCTCTGCAGATGAGCGTGATTCTCTCTGTGTGTGACCGGCTTATCCGAAACAGAGCGTGATTAGGAAATGAAGCGTTTTCCCCTCTTGGCTAGTTTTGATGCCAGCGCTCCAACTCGCGCATTGTGTCTGAACATTTCTTCATTCATAGCATGTGCCCATCGAAAACTGTTTTCTGTTTGCAGCATTTCAGCTGTACTATTTATAAGCCGGTTGAACAATGCTGACTAGAGGCACTAAAAGGTGTGTATTTCATATGCAAATCACTCGCAATAATTTTCCACAATTACACTTAGTTGCTTGCATCATTATTTTCAGCAGCAACATTAAAAACTGGGCTTAGCAGGAGAATGTTACAGGAAAAGTGTCTGTATTAGTAAGCCTTATTTTTAATCGGTTTTGTTGCTTTTGTCAACCTATGGAAGTCAATACGTTAACGTTTTATGTCAACGTACAAAACCTGAATATCCCTCCCTCTGCGCAGACGCCGTATGCCCACAATCCATAGATGGCTTTTAGATGTACATATGCTAAGATAAGGGATCTTTGCAGGAAAATAAACAGGGTTCAAACATCTAGTACTTCTTAAAAACGACTGCCGCTAAAAATGGCCACGTTACTGATGTCTGGAAGTATTTCTTATACAAACTTCTAAGAAAAGTAATTGCTTTCAATCACACGCTATTGTAGAAATAACCACCAAGCAAGTGGGGTTTTTCTGTTCTTCCTCTAAACCCAGGTCCCCACGCCCACGGTTTTTATTTAAAAAAATCAGTCCAGATTAAATTCTCCCAGTTTCAAAGGGAAATTTCTGCTGGGCAAAATGCATTCGCTTTTTAAAAATGGGACCGTTCTCAAAATCACCCTTACGGTAGGATGTGACGGTGTTGAACTAGATGGGTTAAAGCCTCGCGTAGCCATGAACCAGAGACCGTGTTAATGCAAATTCGGAAGGGAAGGTTCCCGTCCACCCAACGAGCGAGGTTCAGGAGTAGCTTCCCAACAGTAGTGAGGGCAAGTGGGAAAGGGAAGATCACGAGCTGCTTCTGAGACAGTGACACGTTTGTGAAGGGGATTGTGTAACGTGATGGCCATGATGGAAGCAGCTGGTACTCAGAAAACCCAGAAAGGCTGTTTCAGTGTCAGGTTCTGAAACAAGGAGGGTTCCTCCCGTAAGGATTTCTACAGCTGAATCCTGGTAATTCCATTTAAAAAACCAAGAAGTGTACATAGAAAAAAAAATACAGCTGAGTTCTCAAAGAAACCTAGTTTTCGACATTGCTTACCCATTTTTTTTAATATTGTTGCAAATATTTGCATTTACTTACCTCAGTGAAGTATAAGACTATGCAACAGGCTTAAAATAGTATTTCTCTAGGTAATGGTCAGGATATGGAACCGAGCACGCAAACGAGAGCGCGCTGTTCGCACTTGATGGGGAGGTGCAGATGTCTTTGAGAGAAAGGACTTTCCGGGCTGTATTTACCTCTTTTGGCTGTAAGGCAGGACTGGACAGGCAGACCCTGCTGGGATAAATCTTACATCGTTCAGAGTTAGGTCTGGTGTAGATAATTCACTCACTGTGCATTAAGTGAGCGTTACTTCTTTTTAAATGAAAGCTGTGAGATAGCACACAATGGTGCGGTTCTTGGCTGAACTTACACAGAGTAATGAGAACGGCGGTTTCCTTGCCAAGAGATTAAAAGAGGCTTATGTTTCCAAGACTGAAATTGCTCAGATTTGTCATTTTTTAAACAGCAATGGAGGCAACTGATGTCTAAGTAAACTGCTGCAGCACAGAAGATTTTAGGTTGCTCACAGGGTTAGTTACTCTACTCCTTTACATTTCTGTTCTACTCCTTTTTCCACTGCAGCTTTGATCTCATTTTTTATTTTCAGCTTTTATACCAAATTCTCCTTCCTTTGGTGCTCAACTGTAACATATCTCCTGTCTTGACAGTATGCTCTGGTGCTACTTCAGGCTGGAAAAGGTTGGTGGTTTTTATAATGAATGTTCATTTCTTCAAAACTTCTTCTTTTTTTCTGTGAGCTAAACTTTAAGTGTAAGGTTTCCAGCCCACATGCACTTGGAGATGAACCGGCTTGTTCTTCAAATCCAAAGATGCCATGTGGATGCTCTATTTTTATACCCTTGATTCAGCAAGTAATACAATTATGGTATTTCTTGCCCATATCCGTGAAGTCTAGCTAAATAGCAATTTTGAGAAGTTTCCAACACTGTCCCTCATTCCCCTAAGATCAAGATGCAGTGTTGTTATAAAATTAAAAAAAAAAAAAGGACAGAGTATCGTGTATCATGTACCATTTTGTTTCTCAAAAAAAACCCCGGCGATTATATGAACTGGTATTCTAAACCAGTGTTTCCCAACCAGTGCAGCACGTTGCTGGCGGAGCCCTACAACCCTGCTCGCAGCCGTAGGAAGTTCAGGTGTCTGCCACTGCTCCGTTCTGCAAAACAAAAGGCAGGTTTGTTATAAAATTAAAAAAAAAAAAAGGACAGAGTATCGTGTATCATGTACCATTTTGTTTCTCAAAAAAAACCCCGGCGATTATATGAACTGGTATTCTAAACCAGTGTTTCCCAACCAGTGCAGCACGTTGCTGGCGGAGCCCTACAACCCTGCTCGCAGCCGTAGGAAGTTCAGGTGTCTGCCACTGCTCCGTTCTGCTGGGTTGTAGCAACGTACGGGCACTGCCTGCAGCGCGTTACTTGCTCAGTGCTGTTGCCTGTGGGCCAACAGAGCTCGTGAGTATTACTGCGCAACGTGTCCGCGCACGTCCTTCAGTCTGACTGGCAGAGAACAGCACTAAGGTATGTGAGGCTGGTTATCATGTTGCCTTATTTGCCATTAAATATAAACTTTGAACTGCAGGCCATGTCTTACTGCAAATCAGATGAGTTAATTGGAGTGATTTTTTTAATCGTGCCTTTCAGATTCTCTTAAAAATCACTTTGGGTTTTAATTTTAATCCAAGGCAGAAGATTTCAAAACTTGCGTGCTCACTTTATTTTTTTTCAAACTGCTTCAGTCTCTTTGAAGTTTATTTATATCAAATACACACCTTAAATAATTTAAGGTGAATTCCAAGCTGCCTAATTCAAGTACCTGCCCAATTTCGGTGAGTCAGTGCCTGACTCCTGACATCGTGCACACGGTTAGTGTAGAGTTCAGCTGGACACCGGCAGCAGGGGCAGGGGTCCAGCCTACCTGCCGTTCCTCTAGAGGACAATTCAAGCCCACCGGATCCAGCCCAGCTGAACCCCAGCCAGCGGGTCAGAACCGTGGTCGGTAGTGGCGTCCCCTCGTCAGGCAGTCCCCTTCCAGCAGGGCGAAGCACCCTTCCAGCAGCAGCTTTCAAACCACGCTCGGGTGAAGAAACCGTGCCGTGTTCCAGAGGACAGCTGCTGCGTGTGGGCTGCCTTGCAAGGGGGGCACCCACCGCTGCCGGCTGCACTCACGGTGTGGCCGGCAACGCGGCTGTCGCTGACACCCATCCCGAGAGCAGGCAGGAGGAATCCCGGTTACCAGCAGGGACTTGTCTTTTTGGGCAGGGGGCTTGTTCTCCCGTTAGGGCTTTGACAGAGAACACGTACCAGCTGCCATGAACTGGCTCCGCACACCGGAGTGCTCTCACCACTCAGGCCGTTTCTCCTCTGCTTTCCTTCGGGACTCTGTGACTCCTCTGTCTGGCTGCAAGGTGGCCTGGCTTCAAGACGCGTGGCGGAGAACAGTGACAGACGACGTACTGGTACCATAGCAATGCTTTCTACTGCTTTCGCCATCTCACGTTGCATCTCTGCCTACTGTGCGCTGCAGGGATCTACCAGAAGGAAGCCTTGCTGAAGGCTTCGGGTTGGATTCTCGCTTATTCCGAATGGATGCAGCACAGGAAACAAAAAGGCCTCTAAATTTAGGATCATTCTTCTGCTCCATCTTGCGTACCCACCTTCAGCACGCTGAGCAGTTCTGGCTCCAGCTCAGGGCCTGCCACAGCAAGGAGTGCTGCCAGCTCTGCCACCTCCCTGCCAGCCGCAGTGGTTCCTCACCGCTCTCCCGGGGCACCTCTGGCTGACTAGATCCTTTGCACTAACACAGAGAGGGCATTCTCCAGCGGGAGGGCCTGGCACCTCACCGTTTCTGTGGGTAGGCATCTAAGGAGCCATCACAGGCCACCCGTATAAAACTCCGTGTAACTGCTCACAGTGCTTTCAGCTTGCCAGGGGCTCTGAACACGTTTTTTGTGGGTGGCAGTGGCTGAAGTCTAGTTGCAGTTTGGTCAAGTGAGTAATGCCTGTTGTACTCGAGAGCAATGGTGAATTCTTCCTTAAGAGCTCTCTTGCTGGAGCACCACAACTCCCCTCCCTGGTGACCTGGAATGTTCCAGAGATTGCTGCAGTGTCACAGAGTGGTTTTGGAGCCAAAGGCACAAAGAGGAAAAAAAAAAGAACATTTGAATAAATGACTTGTGTAGCAGAGGTTCAAATGGGAAGCCAATCTAAGGCTGCTACCTGCATTGCCTGGAGACAACCTGGCTCGCTCCCGTTTCAGTGAATGCTCTTATTGCAACAATATGCTCGTGCTTCTTTATGCTTAGCTGAGGCCCTTCAGGTCTCCTCCTGGGCTTGGGTCCCTAGTAGCTGCAATGCCTCAGGCCAGCACTATAGAGCAGAAACAAGGAGGAGTTCAAACTGGCAAGTTATGTTCTCAAGGGCTCCAAGATGGGGTCTGGGATTCCACTGGCTTGCTCTTGCCTTATGGCTGCTTTCCCTTAATCCCACGAAGCAGCGCATTCAGGTAAAATCCAACCCAGACCTAGCACTGCTCAGCAGCCGGGCCAGGTGTTAAAACACGGTACCCTTTAAGTACACCTTCAATTCGCCGTGTAACTAAAGGAGAGAGCAAGTCATGCCCTCAACTTCAGTCTCAGGGCTAGCAGAAAAGTCTCGGCGAAGCGCTCTTTCCCTCTCCAGAGCGAAGGCATTGCTAAGTGCAGAACGCTTGTCTCGTTAATAAAACGTATCCTCCGTTGACGGGACTCATCGGAGGAGCTACAGCGCTGGCGGTTCCTGGTTCTAAGGGCTCCTTTCAACAGCTGCCTATTAATAACAATAACAGAGAAAAGAGCCGTCAAAGTTAAAATCAACAAACTATTATCTGTTAGGGTTATTCGTGGAGTATGATACTCTGAACATGCCAAAAGTCCTAAATGCCAAATTTAGAAGAGCGACACGAGTGGAAGAACGAAATGCTAGAGAACCGCTTCTAAAGGAAGCACTGAAAATCTGGAACGGTGAGAACTTTTTATTTTAAGAGCCACTCGTCGTATTGTTCAGTTCTAAGGAAACAGGAAGTGTCTAGGAAAGTGCTGAGTTATTTATGGGGCATAAGATTTATCTGAGATTTTTTTCCAGAGAGTTGTTTCTCAATTGACTCGGACTTGCTTTTACTAAAAAAAAAGTAGGCTTCTCCCAGTGAAGTGCAGTTTCAGAGGTAACAAATAACAAACAGAAGATTGATCTGTCGAACTCACAGCAGTGCTCAGAGCTCGTGTCTTCTACCTGCACATTTACTTGCCTCTTTCCTGGTGCGTACTCGCCTTGCTGCTTCGATCCGATACATCCTTCACGCCGGAACGGGTCACCCAGGCTGGCAGGATCCATCCTCACCTCTTTATTTTCTAGTAAACACCTTTTATAAACATCTTCAGACCTACCTCCTTTCCCTCCGAAACAATTACAACGCAATTAGAGCACCTGGCTGGGTGCTTTTCAGAAAAGGCGAAAGGGACCATTCACTAGGCAGGGCAGCACCACCCCGCTTCACTCTGTAAGCGAAACACTTGAGGAAAACCCGCCAAGTTCGATAGGTTACCAATTTCAGAGTTGTTACATATTGCCAAAAAAAATAATAATTGCCATAACTGGCCACGGGTTACAAAACCGGACCTCCCTCTCCCGCATTTATGTACTTTTTTTGATCTTTGGGAAAGGGTTTGTTCCTCTCCAAGCTGTTGGTGGAAAGGGCACGTAGGATTTGCCAGACCAGTGTAATGTCTGACGTGCTGCTGTCAAATGCAGGGAAGATAACATCTACAAGGATCCTTAATTAAAAAAGAACGCCATCTCTGTCTTATAAATCATCGCTGCCATCTGCCCCCAGACGGGAAGCATGGAAACGGCCTCTTGTTAAAACGGAGCAGGAAAAGAGCGTGTTCGCCTTGGATGTGAATCAAAACCAACTCACCGAATTAACTTTTTTTTATGACAGGCTTAAGCCCAAAATGGCTCCAAACACCAGCCTTCCCTCCTTGGCAGCGCACGCCGAAAAATCCACGGTAACGCTACCGAAAGGCAGGCGGCACCTCCACCGGTGCGCTTCTGGCCGCGCCGGCGGCTCCGAGGGAAGCCCCTGCGGGCCGGGCGAGTGTCG
>NW_010414010.1:0-966 GCF_000710305.1 Buceros rhinoceros silvestris
AGCGCCACCCGGGCAGAAGCACCGGTGAGTTGGGGTGGACCGTACCCAGCTTCCACTCCCCAGCATCATCCCTCCCTTGCGTCAGGAGGGACCCTGACGTCTCCTCTGCTGTTTGTTCTGTTTTGCCAAAGCAAGATACCGGGAATCTCCCACCTCCAGCTCTGCCTCCGCCCAAACACCCCTCTCGGCTCTCGAGCTGCTGCGCTGGCGTGCGGAGGCACACGGGGAAAGTTCGGGTGTTGAAGTCAGTGGGTTTGCTCAGGGGGGGCTTTGGCACCGTCCTTCCTCAAGCAAACAAAATAGCAGAAGTGAGATGGTGAGTAAATTCCTGACATTAAGAGCGGTACCAAGCTGGGATTCCTCACTGCGAGGGGTTCTTAAAGCGGTTGTAGGGGATGTCCTGGCAAAATTCTCACCCTTATGATCTCCCCGTGAGGTTATGAGATATCTTTATCCTCCCGCGGAGGAAGCAGTTGGTCCTGCAGGCAGGCAGCTCTCAGGGACCCACAGCTGCCCAGGCTGCCCGTTGGTCAGCACAGCGGGGAAGGGCTCTGGTGTCACTGGGAATTCACCTTCTTCCTGCCTGCGTCACCCCCCAGGTGATGGCCTTTCCTCTGAAAAAGGGCTGGAGAGGAAATAAAAGCAGTTTTAGCAGATTGGCATCTGCTCTGCACTAAAGCAACTTCCTCAACCTGCAGTCCAGGAATTGAGTAGTGACGAGGGAAACGACCCAGCGGCCACGGGCAGAGCTCAGTGTGGCAGGAACACAGGCGGTGGCTTGTCACAGGCTGGCTATTCCGCCGTCCCGCGGCCCAGGTCAGGGCTGGCTGGCTGCACCACGAGATCTGCTCCCTTCTGTCTGCCCACCCTGCCGGTACCTCTTGTACAAGGAGTGGCCTGTGGTGGACAAACAGATCATTTCTGGAATGATCTAACGTGAAGGAGACAGTGTCACTGGGATGGCGG
>NW_010414010.1:1145-1926 GCF_000710305.1 Buceros rhinoceros silvestris
ACAGGAAGAAAAACTCTTGGGACGCTGTAGGACCCGTGCTGGGGCCACCGGTTATGGCTGGAGAGGGCTTGGAAGCCTTCCCTGCCCTTCGGTCCCACACAGGCGGACAAACTGCCGGCAGCTTCCCACGGGGTGTCAGGCACTGGTGAGCGATGGGTTGTTGGGGGAGAGGAGGAGACAGCACTACGGCTCCTAAAAGAGAGTGGAGGGCTGAAGTGTCTGCTGACCGGAGAGGCAGCACCCCTCCCGCCAGCCCTGGCACCCTCCTCACGAGGTGGAAGGTTTAACACCGGTCCCGTGTGGTCTTTGACAGCAAACTGACCTGGGGAAGAGCCCCGCCAGGGCTGCTCGGGGAAGAGCCCCCCCAGTCCCTTCTGCCACAGCCCCAGCATCCTTCATCCCCGGGCTGCAAACAACAACAGCGATCGCTTGGGGATCTTTCACTGGTTTCTGTTGTTACTGCCACACAAACAAACACTTGGTGACTTTTCACTCAGTTTCTGTTGTCACTGTCACTCTTTCTCGATTGGCCTTTCCCTCCCCCAACTCTGGAATTGGTGCCAGGATTAAAATTGCTTTTTCTTGCCTTTTTAATAGAACCGAGTGAAAAAAAGTCAAATTGAAACTAGCAGTTTACTGAAATGACAGGCTTTTGTAAGTCACAAGTGAGGCTGTACGTGATAATTTACAACAAAATAAGGCACCAGCCCCACAACTGCAAAACCACTTCAAAAAAAAACCCCCGTGAAGACCGTGGAAAAAAAAACGAATCAAAGTGAAA
>NW_010414010.1:2042-2524 GCF_000710305.1 Buceros rhinoceros silvestris
GAAGGGAACCAAGAACGAAACTGGTGAACCGAGCTGGGGCAGAGCGGGATCCTGCTTTCCAGCCTCTGGCCCATAGCCGGTCCCCACTGGGGCATCAGCACAAACCCCACCGGGGAGAGACTGGCAGGAGTCACCGACAGCCCACGGGCACGGGGGATTCAGCGTGGGAACCAGAGCTCTCCATTCCGCATCCCAGCTGGGACTGAGCAGTGCAGGATCCTTCGGGGTGCGGAGAGTCAGGGCTACAGTCAGTCTGAGATAACCCTGGGACCTGCTGGGAGCCTGCCCGGGAGAACCGGGTGCAGGTACAGCTCCTCCGTCTGTCTAACGGGAGTGATCACCCCACCGCGTGCCCACTGCAGTGGATCCTCGCGGGGCTGGAGAGCTCGGGGACGACTTCTGGCCTCGGCTGCAGATGTACCAGCGCCTGCCAGAGACCCCCAGCCACAGTTCCCGGCACAGGACGGCAGCAGGAGGCCTTG
>NW_010414010.1:2534-4214 GCF_000710305.1 Buceros rhinoceros silvestris
CGGTGGGCCGCTTTCTGGCCTGGGCGGCGGTTGTACCAGCGCCTGCCAGAGACCCACAGCCACAGTTCCCGGTCCAGGACGGCAGCAGGAGTCCTTGAGAACAGGCAGCAGGGCGGAGGCTGGACTCCCCGGTTCCCTGCTCTCCACCTGTAACCGCTCCTGAGCCCTCGCTGGCCCTGCCCTGACAGGGAGCTGTTCCGAAGGGGTGTCTGGTGAGTTATGCAAGTCCTGAACTAGAGATGCGGAGCATCACACCCAGCTCAGTGAAGATGCTGCTGCCAGGCACCGCTGACAGGCTGGGGGTAGCTTCTGCTGAAGGTGAGATCCAAAACACTTACAAAACCCCCACATTCGAGCTGACAGCGGGTTCACACGAGACCACAAACCCCGTAACAGACTGCCGAGAGCAGGTCGCAGTCTCTCGCCTCCCAGAGCAGTTGGTACCAGAGGGAGGCTCCGAAGGCCGAGGGCTGCAGGAGCTTTACCTGTAGCTCTCGAGATGCTGCAGCTCCCACACCCAGCTGCTGTCTGGCAGTAAACCCCGAGAAGGACCCAGCTCTGCAGTTTCTAATGCAAAACAGCAAAGAGACAACAGACCGGGCTGTGGGTGCCATCACACCCACACGTCTCTCCTCCAAGAGGAGAGACAAGCAGAGCATCTCTATCACTGCTGTGCAATCCTGCCCTTCCTCAGCAGCAGAGACACCGTGGAACCAGACACCGGGAACAAATGAAGTGTTTTAGCGCTTGCGCTCACAGACCCTGATGCTGTCGCCCACACACTTGGTGCTCCGGATTGTTTTCCCAAAGTGTTCAGGGCTCTGCTGACGTTTCCCAGGCACGGACTGAAGTGGATGAGTTGAACCGCACTGAGCCCGCAGAAAGGGCTGATCCCTCTGGTCAGGGTCAGCGGGGCTCAGTTCACCCCGTTACCCAAGAGCAGCGTGAGAGCTGCTGGCAGCCTGCAGCCCCGGGTCAGACCTGGCGAGTTCTGGTCCCAGTGCAGGAGCCCGAGAGGTGCCTGGTGGCAGCTCCGGCTCGCCCAGCCCTGCCGCACACCACCCGCACCGGTCCGGTTCTCCTCTCCCCTCCAGCTGATCATTGGGAGCGCTGGTCCCCACATCCCCCAGCCAGGAGCGCTGGGGACACTCGGTGGTTAAAGGGATGGTGGGGGAGGAGGGTGAAGGAGGGGGCAGAGGTTGGAAGGGCCCCGTGCCAGCGTGGGCTCTGGGTTGACAGCTGAGCTGGGGGCGTTTGCTTTCAGAAGCTTTTGAAAAATTGAGAAAAAAATTATCCAAACCAGCTTTTGTAAATACTCCCCTACCCCCCTTGCCTAGCTGGGGTCTAGGACCAAACCCGGGAGGAAGAAGAGGAGAAGTACACCGTGAGTGACTGGTGGAGCCAGGGCGGGCGCAGAGGCTGGGCTGCGAGTGGAGGTGAGGAAACAACCCCGGGCAGGTGAGAGACCCCCCCCAGCTGAGAGCAGGGCAGGGGGAGGCTCTGGACCCCATGAACATCCTCCTCATGACACCCCTCCTCATCACACCCCCTCCTCGTGACACCCCTCCTCATCACACCACTCCTCCCCGGAGCGCCCTCCCCCCCAGCTCCGTTGCCACCCCAGTGCCATGTCTCAGGGAATGTCTCTGGGAAGCTCTGACCTGACCCCTTGCTGACGGG
>NW_010414010.1:4366-5067 GCF_000710305.1 Buceros rhinoceros silvestris
CTCTGCCCGCCAGGGCAATGCCACACTTCCACGGGCAGCTGCCCCCGCTCTACCCCCGTCCGTGCCAGGGCTGGGGTCTGCGGGGAGATTTCTCCCCTCTGAAGCTCTGTTGATCCGTTTTATTTCTCGGGGCAGAGGGACAACCCGTCACACCGACACAGCCGAGCCCCCGCGTTGGGTGACGCAGGTCGGCTTTGCCAGACCAACCCACAAGATGCACAGGTGACTTTTGTGTCTTCTCAAAACCCTTATTATTCTTAAAACCTTTGTTTAGTTTCTCCAGAAGCTTTTATTTTATTTTTTATTTATTTTAAGTTTAGCTGCTGCACAGACAGGAGACTTTGCCTCTCGGGGAAAGCAGGCGCTGGAAGGGTGTTTGGGCGCATGGAGCTCTTCAGCGTCCGGTCCCCCGGCTCTCGCCGGCAGAGAAGCCCTTTGCCCACTGAACTGCGCTTGGGCAGGCTCCCAGGGTGCGAGTTCCCCCTCTAACACCCAGACCTTTCACCGTTTACCCTGGGGGTCTGCTCCACGCTACGTACCTGTGATCATGGTTCAGTTTTGTGGGCCAGAAGGTTCCTGGAGTGATAAAAATCTAATAATTAGATTAACTCAAAAAAAAAAAAAAAAAGGCAGAAACCTGCAAGGGAAATTTTCTTTAACTCAGGCTTCGTAATAACTTTTACTAAGGGGGTTTTTGTGGG
>NW_010414010.1:5129-9136 GCF_000710305.1 Buceros rhinoceros silvestris
AAACCTGCAAGGGCAATTTTCTTTAACTCAGGCTTCGTAATAACTTTTACTAAGTGTGTTTTTGTGGTGAGATAAAAGCATATTTTCGAGAACTACTCACTGCAGGAGAGACCGTTTGCCTCCTGGATTGTACCTGCAGAAGAAACCAAACAGCGGTGCCGTGGTGATGTCAGAGGTCACAAAGCATGAGTCAGTCTCTCAAAAACAGCCTGTTTTTTCGTGAAAGGAAAAGCAAACCAAAGAAAACACCCCCCTCGCCATGAAGCGATGTTTTGGATTTGCCCCCTCACTTCCTCGTCAGCGCCCACGGGTGTGATGGGCTCGCCAGCGCTCAGGCACCCCGTGGGAAGTGGCTCAGTCCCCACAAGGGGACCCCAGCCTCTGTCTCCAGCAGACCCACGACACCCCCGCGCAGCACCTGCACCCCCGTCTCCCCCAGGGACACTCACCATGGCGGGGGGACGGAGGAGCCCCAGGGTTCAGCACCCACTTGCCCAACAAAGCTCGCGAGGCACCGAGGAAGCAGAAAGGCAACTCCAGCGAGCCCAGCAGCAACGGCACCACAAACCACTGGGCATTATCTGCTCCATCTGTCTGTGGGAGGGTTTCGGGTCCTGCTGAGGACCTCTGGGTGGGTGTGCTGGTTCCTGAGGAGCTCCAGTAGCCTGTCAGCTGGAGGGGCCAGCAGCAGGGCTGGGGCAGGAGCACGGCAAAGAGCTGGGTTCTGGTAAGGCCGGTCCCTCGAGGAGGTCCCTCTCCTGCAGCTGATCCCTGATGCTCATGTCCCTGGTGGGCACCTCTGCCAGGCACCGCTGGGGCTCGTCAGCATTCAAACACGACCCACTGGGCATTTCCCCGGGAGGTTTTCATATGCTCGAAGTTACTTTACCCTTGAAGACAGCTACTCACTCGGGTACACGCCCCACCCCCCTCTGCCAGTAATTTACACACACCTTGAGGACGTGCAGCAGATGAAAAGCACCACCGGCCCTCAGAACCCAAGGCTGCGGCACAAGCGTTTGCAGCTCCTGAGCTGAAGAGCCACCTTCTCCCCACCCCAGCCCATCCCAGCCCGTGTGCTCCCGCCCTGCTGCAGGCGGCCGGTTAAGAACTCAAAGCGCCACGCTGGCAGCCTCATCTTTGCAGAAAATGATTTTTAGAAGGGCTCATTCCCCGACCCAGGTGAATCTCCCGTGTGCCCGGCGAGAGGCTTTAGCACAAGCACTGACTCAGCTCCTTCAGGGGTGGATGGGTTGGGTTATACGACCTGCTCTTTTCTGTTCGAAAATCCAGAAGTGTTAAAGTACTGCCCAGAGCTGCCTTATGCCATGAAACGAGTACATGGCGTCTGCTGAACGGGTTTGGTTTTGATCCAGAGACTCCCCAGGCAGAAGCACACGCGTACCTGAATTTTCACACCAATGCTGGCATTACCTTACCAGACCAGAACCCTGGAAGCTTAAAAAACCCAAACATGTTGGATTTTATTACTTTTAGGCCACTTAAAGACCAAAAGGCTTTAAACCCCATTACCATCGGATACCAGCCCGTCCGTCAAACCTCACTAGTGAGCTGAAGCACACGCACCGCGTTCTCCCGGAGCTGTGCTCACGAATAGCTCATACACGTTGCTGCAGTTCCGGGTACTTTTTTCTTCAGCTGGGTGGCTGCTTACACGGGGCAGAACACAGCATTTTCAGTCCACTCACAGACTTCCCGGGGGCTGTGAAAGCTCATGGCAAGTGAAACTGGTTTTTACTGTTTGTGCCGCATCAGAGCCCGCCTGCTCAGAGAATGCGGCCCTGCCTAGTGCTCTCCTGCCCTGTCACTCTGCCCCGCCTCTGGCTGAGGTCACACCAGAGCAAATCAAGGGGTTAAATGGTTAAGAAAAGCAAAGATTGTTGTTGAAAAAAAATCTGGTGTGGCAGAGATACAAGATTTACTTCAAGACTACCCTGTTCTTTGGGAACAGATCTCCTGAAATGCAGAGCATGAGCAGGTTTCCATCACTGCAGCCAGCTGCTCTATGACACACCACAAAGATGACACCAGAAGACCCCCAAGACTGAATCCTGGAGCCTCATTCAGGAGCACAGCTCAAGCACCACGTGCCTCCTGCGAAAGCAAAGACCTGCAGCTGCGGCAGGCACTGAGGGGGCGGTGGTACCATGTGCTGGGGGGGGTTTAGTCTCTGCGGGGTGACAGCCAGTACTGGCAGCACGGCTTTGCTCAACGGCGTAAAGTTCTGGATGCTCTTAACCACATCCACCAGGCTGCAGCACTGGTGTCTGGCTGCACATGCAATGCTGCCTGAACCAGGCGTGCCGGGGCAGAGCCAGTCTGCCGGTACAGCCAGGGCAGGGGGGTTACAGCAGAGTGGGGACACCCACCTGCACAGCACTGCAGCCACCCACGGACAAGGGCCTTCCAGAAAACCACGCTGTCACGGCGGTCCTGGGACCAAGGAGGGGGAGCCAGCCTGGTTCTAACACACAACCCCAAAGCAGTGGTGTCTTGAGACAGGCAAGGAAGGTACAAGAGCCGCGCAGCACATTTTTAAATCAAAACTGTACTTCATTAAAAAGAGACACACAAAATGAGTCAGTATTTATTCTTTCTTCTCGCTCTCCTCAGCTATAGGGTCTGCAGGAGGCTCTTCAACGGTTGCGCTGTTGCTCTCTGAACCAGTGTTGCTGTCACTGGTTGCCTCCTCTGCAGTGCTATCGACCCCTTCTTGGCCACTCTCCTTGTCATCCGGAGTAGATGTTCCTTCTTCACCGTTCTGCTGGTTTTCTGTGCTCTCTTCTGCATGAGGCTCTTCTGTAACGAGATATTTCTCAGTGTCATTTACAGGCCAGCACATTTAAGTTGTAGAAGAAACAGAATTCGGGAAGAAACAGAATCCGAGCAGTTCACAGCAGTTCTTTCTGTCACAGAACATGCAGTAACAGGCACAGCTCTGAAAGACCTCGCGGTGCTTAAGGACACGCAAGGTCCGGACACAGTGTCCCGAAAGTCACCTGCAGCTGCCTGACCTCAGAGCCCAGCCACAAGCAACGTGCAGCCTTAAACCAGACGCACTAGAGCGCAGATGGTCCCTTTCCCTTGCGCTCACGTTGTTATGGCAACGACTCACTGAGGTACCAGCCACCGACACTCTTCAGCACAAGAATATTTTCTACTGCTCTTGTACTGAACACTGAAATAGTGCCTGCAAATCAGCTTGTCAGAGCAGCGCAGGAAGAAGAGCTGTTCTGCCACCCTTGCTCGATGCTGACACCGGGACAAGGATGCATGCACCTGCTTCTCCCTACCCCGTGTCTAAAAGGAGAGTTCGGTTTAGAAAGTTTTAGGTTTTTTTCCCTTGGGTACTTTCCACAGGGCTGTGTGGTATCTCACCCCCTCCCCTTTTAAAAGGGAGAAACTGAGTGAGGAGAACGCAAACGCCTGCATTCACCAAGATGAAGTTAACGGTTCTGAACATTGTTCTGCTGAAGCCTCCCCCCTGCCCCAACAGCGAGAGCACAGGGTACTGCTGGCTGAGCGGAGCCTCTGCGAGACAGGGCAGCGCTGGCCCTCCCAGGACGCTGCAGGTACCTGTCTCCATTGGAGCACTCTCCTCCTCTTTCTTCTCCTCTGTCTTCTCGGTTGCCGGCTCCTCCTCAGCCGCCATGGTATTCTGGCTGCGTTCGGCTTGCTCGGCTGCTTCCTTCTCCCTTTCCTCCTGCCTCTTGCGAGCCTGCTCCTCAGCTTGAGCAATTTCAGCTGCAATTTTTTCCATATCCACTTCCACCTTCAAACTGCATAACTAGCAATTAAAAAAAAAACAAAACAAGAAAGCTCTAAAGCTCTTTTGCTACCTCAGTCACAATGAAAAAATCACCAGTAAAACCCAGTTACGAGTTCCGTATTTCCACACGCAGCATTATTCTTTTGATTTGGCAAAGCTTCTAGTAAAAGCTTCATTAACTTAGGTGGGAGATTGAAGCATATTAACTAAAAAAAAA
>NW_010414010.1:9255-9654 GCF_000710305.1 Buceros rhinoceros silvestris
AGATGGTGGGGGGGGGGGGGGGAATAAATAAACAACCTAAACCTTGTTATTTACTGCAGCTGCACAGCAGCTGTGGGCCACGTTTCCTGGGCTCAGCCCATCGAGCTGGAGGCACTTTGAAACTGTACTGGCTGAATGTCACCACTAAAGGTCACTGAAGGAGCGTGAAACAAGACAAAGGCTGCGTGGTGCTTCCGCCAGGGAACAGTGCAGCAGCACTGTGTCGCTGTGCGTAACAGCAGTCGGAGCCACGCCGGGCGGGCAGAGCGCTGGGACAAAGGGGTAACTAGCAGGTTCCTCAGAGTAAGGGCAGTAGAGTGAGAGGTGTACCCTTTTCAGCTCGTTGTTAAAGGACTCTGTGCTTTCCAGAAACTTCCTCTTCTTTTCCTGGTGACGCTC
>NW_010414010.1:9788-22494 GCF_000710305.1 Buceros rhinoceros silvestris
CAGCCTCCAGTTTACGCTGGAAATTAAAACAAATAAACAGTCAGACCCTTACTGGGTGGTCATCTGGAGAACTGGCCAGAGTTTACAGCTACATACAAAAATAGTTAGACCAGTATTTGAAAATACACCCATATGTGACGTAAACAGCCTTACACCTTCCTGGATCTAATACCCAGTAGCTAAGGTCATACTGGAAAGTACGAACAACAATTTACGCTGGAAATTAAAACAAATAAACAGTCAGACCCTTACTGGGTGGTCATCTGGAGAACTGGCCAGAGTTTACAGCTACATACAAAAATAGTTAGACCAGTATTTGAAAATACACCCATATGTGACGTAAACAGCCTTACACCTTCCTGGATCTAATACCCAGTAGCTAAGGTCATACTGGAAAGTACGAACAACAAACAGGTCTGTGCAGCAATTCAGACTGGCCAAGCATATTATAACTGAAAACCAGTATGTTCCTGAGGTGAATCTTCCAGCATAAAATCTACCCCTTTTCTTTCACAACACACTCCACAACAATTACATCCTCTAATGCAGAAAGACCACGATTCAGAGCCAAGAAGAGATACCAACCGCCTCCACCCTATGAATCTTCTCTTGTTAATTAAAAAAAGCAACAAATCTCTAACTCTGGTGTCTTGGTTTTCTTCACCTACATGTCCATGAACTGTGCTGACAGGGTTCTTTTGTTAACGTGCATGTTTGGAAAATAAAGGCACGTGCCCAAAGCCAGGGAAAGGTGCAAGTGTGGCCTCCTCAGACTTCCCTGTATGCATTTAACTTTCAATGAAAAACGCTACAGTTGGGAGGATTTAGTGTAATAAAGCATCGTTACAAATGAGACGATGAGTCAGAAGCGACCCCAAAGTCACCGCTCCAGTGGTACCTGTCAAACTGAAGACTCGCACTGCATACAGAGGGTTATGCGGAGCAATGAAGAGCTGTGAAATTAAGATACCCTGAGGAACAAGCCACAGTTTAACACGACTCTCAGTAACAAAACAGCACAGACGGTGAAGTCTCACATCTCGCAACTGCCAAGACAACCCAGAGATTAGCTACTGGAGCACACACAACATTGACACCCAACAAGAAGAGTCATGCAGATGATCCGATCCGAGACTTGGAGTACAGCCCAACACCATTATGTTTCAGCTGCCTTTGTATCATTTCTCTTTACCTGATGAACCATTAAGGACTGAACCTGGCGTTTAAGAACTTGCATTCGAGCTGTAGTGACAACAGAGCGGACATCGGGCACCACGCTCTCGCTCAGAATCTCACTGATGAGACGGTGGTTTCTTTGGAACCGCGCTGTGGCTGTGTGCTTCATGGAAAACCCATCATCGTAGTCTGAAACAAGAGGTTTAAGTGTAACCGCTCTAGTTCCACAAACGGAGTACCACATCTAATGACACCGTACCCACACTACCACTCATTAAAAACAAATTAAAAACCCCAGCAGCAGTTGCTGTCGTGTCACAAAGTTCACACTAACACATATGGAACATCAGGTAATCGTTAAAAAAGGCAATGGGGACAAACACCATTTCCCCCGGCCCAGCTCTAATAGCTACGGCTTTACACCCACCTCCCACCGCTCTGAAATCTGCACTGACTCTGTTACTGCGTTGCTTTCCACATTTCCAGAGTAAGGGGGACTATTAATACACCAAATACCCCCCCCCCCCAAACATTCCTGGTTACTCATGTTAGCAGAACAATAACTGGAGAGTGACTCCTCTATAACTAAGCTGCGTAGCACTGGTCAAAAAAACTCTTCTGAAACGGGAAAGGGAGGAAAGCAGTGATACAGGTGCGTTCATCACTGAAATTCATGGTGAAGCCTTAGAAGTGTTCAAATAATTATTTCTTTTTAGTAATTGCCATTCTCTAAAGAACAGTTACTGAAAACTGTATGTCAGGAGAAGCAGCACGTGGCTCAAGTGCTGGTCTCCTTGTAAGCTTCTTGCAGAGAAAGGAAACTAAAGGACACCCAGCAGGAACTCAGTCCTGCCTGACAGGCACCTGGAGGACTGACTACAAAGACCAAAGAATATTTCAGGTCAAGGATTTTTTTTTTCTCTGATTGAATTAAAAGAGCTTCCAATTTATGGCAAGACACCGAGCTTTGACAATTTTAATCTAGTCACAGAATTTAATGTGAACTACGGCATGGTGGACTGCGCTAGGTACTCATTTTGAAAGTAACATTCAGTTCGATGCTACAAAGCAGAACAAAGCCACCTCCTTTCCTGTATCTAGCAGCACTCAAAAGCTTCCAGCCCATAGCAGACAGAAGCCTTCCTATTTTGTCTCCTTTATTTCAAAGTGTAACGTTAAAATTCTCATTGCTGTCTGATTAAAAGCAGTGAAAAGAGAAAAATAGTGGGGAGACGATTTGCAGGAGACAAAGGAGTATTAAGCAAACGGGTCCCCCTGAAGTTGTGCCTTTGTCCTCTTAGTTAAGATTCCTTCTACGCTCAAGGTTCTTGATCCTCATGACACACAGGGTCAGGCAGAAACAATGTTTCTGTTGCACAGAGTAACTGACTGCTTTGCCCCAGATGTAAACGGGTGCAGTCTGGGGCCCAGTGCAGCTGGTTCTGTCCCAGCACATCTGGCCCAGGCAGCACAGAACAGATGTGAAGACCCCAAATGCCAGCTCCTCCAACAGCAAGTATCTTCACATACATTTTGCACTACCTCCCACTGGGGTGAGTGCTGCTTGTCACGAGCTTTATCTCAAGGGTGTGCTTTTACAAGGGGGAAGAAAAAGAAAAGGGTGTAACTGAGTACATTTTTCACCCTCAGGTTTCAACAAGTTCTTGCTCATGAATTCCAAAGCAGCCATCAGGTGTTTGAGGGAGTTTTCCCACTGGGTGGGGTGCCTTTCCTTGCAGTCTAATAAACTTTCAGGATCTTCTCATCAACCTGTCAACAGCAAAGCGAACTGGTTTGCTAAACAATCTCGAGTGACAGCTGTTGAACACGTCCCAGGCTCAGGTGCCGTTAGCGTACCAGAGCTCTGCCTGTGAGAATTACCTGCTTCTGGCAACAAGGCACAAAACGCCATTCACGCTGCATTAAGCTAGTGCCGAGCCTTTTACAATGCGGATGTCGCAGCCATTACAGAGCTTTAAGCAGATCTTATTTGTTTTGACCTGTAAGCATGACTCCACACATAACTGTGGGTTGGAGTCATTTCTGCCACTGGCTTGTCACCTCGGTTCTTGGAAACAAGACAAAGTCAGCTGTCAGCTGCATGAAATAAAACGTGATAATGAGAATCGGTATTAAAGGTACCACACCAGAAAGGAAGTCGGGGTGAGCTTGTGAAAGTTGCACAGGGGTAGTTTTCCGTGTCTGGGGTCCGTTTCTCTGCACTCTTGGTCCTGCAATGAGACTGTCCCACTGGACAGGCACACAAATCCCTGCCGCTTACCGTCGGGATCTTCTGCTGGCTGGATACTCATGTAAGGTTCACCCTTCTCCATACGCGACTGTCTCTGCCGGCTTTCTTCTTCCAGCGCAGCCTCAGCGCGACTTTTAGCGTTGATGTAGGCGAGGTACGCAGGAGAGTTATGGTAGGCCTTCATGGACTCATTGTACTCTATCTGAAACGTGACCAATATGGTTTGATTGCACCACTGGACATTTCAGACCTGACACACCTGCAGCCTGTCCACTCAACTGCTCATAGACAGACAGAGCTGCCATCAATCATCTGGCTGACACACAAATGACCATGCTCTCTCCATCTTTCTTTTACAAAATACAGCTTCTTCCACAGTCATTCGTGTTCTAGAGCACTGGCTGGGCCTTTAGGTACATTTCAGGGTTAGTATCTGACACGAGTCTTACAGTAGCTTTGTCTTCTGAGATTTAAACACCTCAGAACAAGGCATTTATGATCAGACAAATTCTGCTAAGACTAAAAAACAAAGAGTTAACTTAAAATATTCTCGGTAAGTCTCTGGAGTTCTAACTAGATCATTGGTTCCGATTTCTCCTCTTTCCTTATTCCGGTATGTCATGAACCAGTTTTCAGAATAACTTATGATTTTTCCGTTCTTTGATCCGTCCCAGCACTGGGATGATACAGAATGCTGCAGCCAGACTACTGTCTCCTGCTGGTACCAGGAGTGCACCACTACTTACACCTTCTTTGAAGTGTTTTTCTCTTTGAATTGCTTGCTTTAATCTCACTGTCAGGAATTTGCATTTCGTGCAGTGATTTGAGATATCTCCAATGAAAAACAAGATATAATCTACAATACTGTTAGAAGTACCTAAACGTCTTGTTTTCTTTGTGATTAGGACTGGAATCCTTCTACCTGCACTGTAAAAATAGAAAGCAGATGGCCCCTGCCCCAAGGAGCTTACAATCTAAACACCGTTACCAAGTTAAAAAATAGAATTCCTTGAATTTTTTTTTCTTCCCAACTAAGAGCATCCGGGTTGAAGCACTTCTCTACTGACTTGGAACACAAGCAGCTCAAATTGGACCAGGTTATACACAGCCTCAGATGCCCACCAGGTTTAAGCACAACACAGCAGCTGGACAATTCTCTTTGTACCTCAGGATCACAGTCACAGTCTTGTAAAGGTCCTCAGCACTTACCAGCCTGGACACACGAGGCAGCTGTCACCTTTTGTCATTAAGAGCAATAGAAACCAAACCACAAGAAAACCCTACAAGTGGTAGCATCGTTCTATTAGGAAACAAAACACTACGTCATAGCGTGGAGTTACACCAGATCACACCACAAACACCAAACCCCACGTGACTGGAAGTCTTTTACGAACCCGTTCACGACAACAGCGGTAGTTGCAGAGCACCAGTTTTGAAAGAGGGTTTTGGTGTTGAGACAATCTTTTCAATACTGATGTTGTACAATCAAATCCATTCATTAAACAGTTTAAATCGACACTCAATTATAAATACTTCATTTTGAATTAGGTCTAAAAACTGACCAGTCACAGTTGATGTACAGTTATTTTAAAAAAAAATCTAAAAGGCGTGTCAGGACATACTTCCATTTAAGTTACATACAGGGGTCTCGTGAGTGCCTCAGACACCACTGCATGGGGAAGATGAATTTTTCTTCTCAGACCAGTTCCTAGAAGAATCAGCTGTAATAAACATCCCAGATTTCTTCCATTTACCTTTTCAGCTTCATATTCATTCAAATACTCTTGCTTCTCTTCATCAGTGAGATCTCGCCACATTCCTCCAATAATCTTGCCAATTTCCCATAACTTCAAATCAGGATTGGACGCCTTCACTTGGTCCCAGACCTTAACAGAAACAGCTGGAGCTTTACTAATGATATCTAAATACTTCCAAATTACACATTTTATATTGTCATCTCAGTGTTCTTTCTGGAATCACCACGAAAAACAGGACTAAGTTAGGAACGAGTCTGGCTAAACTATCTCGAATATTTTCTGGGGCAGGAAGTCAGTAGGAAGCCATCTACTGAAACAGGCAATTGCGGAAATGGCTTTGGTTTCATGAGAATAGTGCCTTTAACCCTCTTAATGCTCTTCTTAAATGCACATCGCTGCATCTCTGGGAAAAAAAAATGCTACTGAGTAAACACATCCAGCAGTAGATTATGATAAAGAGCACTGAGCTTTTCAGATCAGAATGTTACATTTCAAAATACTTTTCAGTCTTGCTGATCAATTGGAGTTCCAACAAGTTCTGACTCCACCAGAAAAGTTTCTAACTTTATAGGGAAAAAAAAAAAAAGGAGAGCTGCCAGTGTTATGTCTTGCTGCGTGACTTGACTTTTTTTTTGTTGACGGTTTTTTGCCTAAGACAGACATGCTGGTAAAGATACTTTACCAGAAGTGGAAGAAACTCCTTCTGGCTCACCCGCTTCAGACACGCTGACTTGCCCTCCCCATGCCCCATCAGATTTCAGACTCCACAAGAGTCTCTCTCCTACTTTCTGTCAAACAGTTCATAGAAAAGCGAAGTAAACGTTGCCACAGGCTAGGGTGGTGAAGAACATGCAAAGTCCACTCATTGCTACTCTTCCGTCCAGCTACAGCACTGTACCAAGCCCAGTATACTGCAAGGAATACTTCCTTTATATAAAAAAGTTCTGTCAGTAAGTCACAGGAACTTCTGAATGTGGCAGGGTGGATCCTGGTCAGCAGAGACAGCGGCAGTAATTATCATTTTAGAGAAACCTCTTCCCCCCAGAAATTGTATGAACAGGCTAGTGCTGCCTTTATTCTGAAGGGCAACGCATCTGTACTTTACAGTTCCCTTAAAGGAATGTGCAGGCTGTTAGAAGTCAAAGTTTAGAAGCTGAAACTAAGATAATAGCAATTAATTGTTAGCACATACGATCACTAACGTTTATTGTTACGGTTTGGCACTGTATACCCACCTTCCGGCTGTACCTCATGTAGGGCATCAGGGGCTTGTCTGGGGGTTTGGGGGGCTTTGGAATGGTAATGCCAGAGGAAGCCTATAAAAGAACCAACAAATCCATTCGTTAACGTGATCACTGGGCAGTTGCTACACACGCTAATTCTGGAAAACACTAATTCTTGCGCAGTTAACACAACGCAACCACACCCCCCACCCAGAGAAACAAGCAACGTCACCAAAAAAATCCCCCGAACTGTCAGCAAGGACTACCTAGAGCTGGTCCTCACAGTAACGTTTTTAGGGTTTAAGTTTGTCCCTCTATCTCTAGGTTACAGAGCATAACTAGGTAACTCTTCAAAAGGGCTCCACATTCTTAAAACCGAAATAGGCAGCTCAGAAACGTACGTGGAAACACCAATTAAACCACTCCCCATGGAAACAACCTTATGCAACCGAGCTGCACCCCACTGTCCAAATCAGCCTGCAACCCCCTCCTGTGCTCCCCTCGTCCTTCAGGTTTGCACACGGCCAAGCACATTGCTCGCGCTCAGCCGGGGACGCTGAGCACCGACTGCTGCTGATGGAAGATGCTGCATCCCCTCTTGTCCCCTCAATCTACAAAGCACCGGCCGGGGTTTGCTCCTAGAGCAGTGCAGAAACATCACAGTCCCTGAGAACTGCAGGTTCTGAACACCCTCACTCTCGAGCGCTTACACAAGCACTTCCATAAAAATATAAAACAGTTCCAAGACTTTTCAGGCCTATGGCCACAGAGGAGCAAATACTTGTTTGGCCAGGAAGGCTCATGCTCTTAGGATTCAGCTTTCCAATTTTCCTCTTGGTATTTTTTTTGTGTTTTGCTGAATTTATGGAGCTCTATGGAACAATGCATACAGAACTGTGTATAAATAATGTACATGAGGTATATGCATTACCAAAATGTATACACAGATACACATACAGATGGATCGGAAAAACATTAACGGAAATTGTTTAATGCTTTTAAATTAAGAGGAGTTTAAAGACACCATACATATACCGATATATGCATGGCCAAAAGGGCTGCGTATGCTTGTGACATACAGGAACAATGGACGTTCTCAGACAAAACCTGACTCCTTGTACAGGGACGTTCAGACAGTGCGTTCAGCGGAGTTCCAGCTCGTACGGGGAAATGTTTTAACAAACCAGATGAACTTCGTACGTGAAGTTTGAAAGACGGTTTATAGAAGACAGGCATAAAAAGAGTAAACTTCATTAAAAGCACCGTATATTTGTTCCTTGAGAAATCCTTTTATTGTTCTAAACTAATCAGATGTTTTGAGGTAAGAAGTTTTATATGAAAAACTGAAGTTACAACAATTACAGAAACTTTTTAAAAAAAATCAGGGATTTGCTCTATTTCTGTGGTGTTAGTTACAAAAATGTTACACTTGCACAGTCTGTTCCTGTTCCCTAACTGCATCCAGCGCTCGGGACTTTGTATTTGGAAGAGCTGTCACCTCGATCTCATCACCTGACTCGATCTCACTTGGTTCCATGAAAAATGAACCTAACAGCCATTTTCCACACACTAACAGAGTACACAAGACCTGAAAGGATTCTACTTATTATCATCATCATCACACTTTTGAAAAAATCATCTCTGAACTTGGGGCTCTGCAGCAGGTATTACCAGACTAAGGCTGGAAAGAAAAATAAAGGCTTGCGTCTCTCGTGTGGCTCAACGGTATGACGCAACTACTACCAACCATCTCCAGTTTGCAAAACGTTCTTCCTTATTTTTGTGCCAATAAACCTCAATAAAATGAGCAGTTCCCTCCCTCCAAGAATTTGCACCCACGCTACAGATCTCCCTGAGTGTGGTCACTGAAGACCACAGTCTCTTTGCGGAGTTCCGCATCACACACGATTACCACGGTTTTTCCTCTGCTGAATAGGTCCGTTTTCCTGCAAAAGGTTTCAGAGCGGAAGGGAAGGGGGGTAGGGGTGGGGAAGAAGAACCAGAAGTACTGTTTTGTTTCTCTAAAGAAGCGGCAGCAGGCAAGACTCGGAAGAACCTAACTCTAAAGCCATTTCTGGTCAATCCTGGTGTTTGCCGGATGATGTAATAGTTGATTCTCCTACCGTGACCCGGCTGTTGGTGCCCGGGTTCCCTCCCAGCCTGTAGTTGTTGTAGGCCAGATGGCTGTATGGATTGTATCCCACAAACCCTGGTGTGCTGGGCATTTGCTGATGGAAACAAATGAGACAAAAACACGAATGAGAAATGAGCTCAAACGAGGAAAACACAGAAATGAAAATGAACTGCAATATGGCATGCAAAAGCAACCAGAGTTTAAACAAGCAAATGAGGTGTAGCAGTCGGTATCTTCTCAACACACACCTTACGCCAGTGCAAACCTATTAAGGAAACAGGATTTTTAAGCAACGCGTCACTACCAATTTCTGTCTGAAGCTGGTGATTTTATTTCTCTTAAGTGAGCGTGCATCTCATTTAAACAAGTATTCTGTAAACCCAGCTCGCGGCTAACAAAATCGTCCAGTAAGCCACCAAGTACTTCAGAAAGGCTCTTCTGTCCAAAGGGTTAAGCTGAAACGGCAACACAGTAAAGGGGCAGAAATCCCCACTACCAACATTTACTACACCAGTGAAAATCCCTGCCTGCTTTTCTTCCTGTCATTCTCCTGTCCAACAAATATTATACTGTCAATAAACAGAAGAAAACCCATCTCTCGAAGCACCACTACCAGTATCTGAGGATTTTCCTGGTGGTTTTCAAAATTTCAGTCTGCTGGGGCGCTGGGAGAGGCCTGTTCAGAGACCGCCTCCTGCAGCAGGCAGGCTGCTGACCAAGAGCTGAGGAACCGCTGCTGTAGAAGATCTACAGGCTGGAAGCTATGAACTTGTCTTAACCGATCACAGAATCCAAGACAGTTTAAGACGTTACTGAATGTATTTTCATTCATCCCTGAAAGTGGATCGATTCATTCTCACCCAAGTACTGTAGAGAAGAAAATGCAGTTTCTTTACAAGCCCTTACCTGTCATCTACACACTGCCCTGGGTTCCCCTCCTCCTGTGAAACTGGCTCCTGGCTTTTCCCCTTACCCCACACTTCCCAATTAAATTTTGTTGGAAAAAAATGGTTCAATTATTTAGCAGTAATCGTAATGAAGTGCTGACTGTGGTGGTGCTGTCATTCCCCTGGGATTCATGATATCCTGTAGTGTTTCTAGACAGTAAGCGTCACCCGCAGCGTCCCACTCTTCAGTAGCACTTTAGCCCCAATAAGAAACGCATGTTCCAATGGTCTTTGAAAGTGACCTGCAGCCTGGACCCATTCTGGATTCCAGTTAAAAGATTCTGGAAAGAGGTTCAGGACTCCAAGAACCCAGGTATGACAGGTACAAACACTGAATAACCCACAGGCTGAACTACATTAACGAGTACATGTAAACCCACTGTAGTTCATTTCTAAATAGAGAGAGTAAAACTCTCCTTTAACAGCCAGTCTTCAAAAACATATTTTAGTGCCAAACACTTTAAACTCCGTCACAGCAGCTGATTATTGCTCTGTCTGTGTGCCTGTGAGCAGGGCACACCCCCCCCACTTCATAATACTGACACCATCTTACTGTGTTATTACCATAACAACAGGTTTGACTGTTAACTACTCCTCTTCAGTAAAATCGGGTGACAATTGTAACCTCCATCTGCTTAATTCTTTATTTCTGCAAGACAGGATTCAGCGTTACAAGGAACTACCTTGCACAACGCAGAGCGTTTTTAGTTCAGCTCCAATACTGCAGTTACTGGTATTCTGTGACAGTAGGAACTGGCTGTGGAAGAACAGGCAGGTTATTCGTCTACTTTTATGACTTGCACTCACGGAGCACAAATCGTCATCTCCTGAATGTATCAAACACAACTAACACAGGAGATGCTGGAGAACAGGTAACAGATGGCACCGGTGGCAGTTTGAAAGCCGTTCTGCATCCCCTGCTGAAAAGCAAAGAATGAACCGCGCCAACACGTGCCGTTTAACACCACCCACATCCAAGCTGCTCCCAGAGGAACCCCACAGCTCCCGATGCAGGAATCCGGTCTCTGAGCGGGTGCCATTGTGATCCTTCTAACACAGGCACAAGTTTAAGTTGTGTACAAAACAAAAACTGAACCAACCATGCAAATGAAGTTTTATTTATGTAACTTCGTAAGATTGTCACTTCTGCTCACACACGATAGCATTTCCAGGCCTCTTCCAGTGTAACGCATGGCACAGCAGATGGGAAGGATCACATTTACTTCAGTCCCATCCTGCAGGTTTCACCCCAGAGGGAGATCAGGGACACCTCACTGGGTAACAGTTCTCAAATTTTCCCTGGTAAAAAAACCTTCCCTACAGCATCTTCGCTCATTCCTCTGCACAAGACTTATTTCCTCAGGGGAGCATGTTACCCCTAAAAGGCGTTAGAAACGGGGATGCTGCAGAGCTGCACTTGCTTTCAAACGCTCCCCTGACCACGGCGTGCTGGTATTTCAGTTCCTTTCCGTACACACGCCAGTGCAACCAGACCCAATTCAAAGCTGCTGCCCATGTTCTCCTCAGAGTCACTCCACACTGGAAGTTAAATATTTGTCACGCCACAGACTCCACAATACCAGTGGTTTCAAGAAATTTGAGTGAGCCTGGCATCAGGACTGTGTCACTATCCTGACCCAAGAGAACAGGATTTTGTATACTCGTGCATCCCACTGCAAACCAGCTGGGTACAACAGCAACGTGAAAAGGTGCACCATTAGCCTGTGATCTGGCCACCAGCTGAGTGGGAAGTTTTGGAATTAAATATGCCGGTTTGTTCTTAAATATTCCAGTACACTGTTGCAACCCCCTGTGAATAATTTTAGACCAACTGACTGCTCACAGAAAATTAAGTGTTTGCAGGGTCTCACCTTAAAGGTAAAACAAGTTTATTTAGCTTCTTTCATAAGCTGTTTAAAAAAAGAAGATTTAAACATTGCAGATCACGCGAACGATGAAATACAACTAGTTTGTGTTTCCGGTACGGGAAGGTGATGTAACTCCGTAATTCGTGCTCTGGGAAGTTACTACAGTCTGCATCACCAGCTCTGTGTTAATGAGAAAAATCGCTATACTTACGGTTGCAGGAGCTGGGGTAGGAGGTGGGGCATAAGACGGCCTTTCTGTTAAGATATAAACGTAAGCAAGTTTTTTGTGTGTGTGAAAACTTGATTGAATTCTTTATAAGGCATCTGCTGCGGCAAACATTTTTCATCGATTTACAAGAACAACTCAGAAATCCTACTCTCAAAGACTTTGCATTTTGCCACTGAAGAGCATAAAGCAAAGGACACAAGAGAGAAAAAATTAAGACCACACCACTGCTATATCGCTAGCCTTTTATTTAGGCCTAAGACTGAAGAATGTCAAATCCATTTACATGCACATCAATTAAAAAGCAGGTAAGAAAACCGGAGCGAAACAGGAGGAGGAGAAGCTGCGATACTGTGCTATTTGGATCGCCTACGAAAACAATACACCGGCAGTCAGCCACAGCAGGATTTAAGGCCAAGAGTTTGGTCAGAAATGACCACACTTCGTATCATTCCTCTTAAAGCAAGGAGTAACAGGACTATCCCACAAACAGGTTCTGCTGAACCAACAGCAGGATTTAAGGCCAAGAGTTTGGTCAGAAATGACCACACTTCGTATCATTCCTCTTAAAGCAAGGAGTAACAGGACTATCCCACAAACAGGTTCTACTGAACCAGATCTTTAATTTATCAACTTAAAGGAAGAAAAATCTGAAAACTTACTTGACATTTTGAAAGGCAAATTTTCAGCCACCTGACATTATATTTGTACTTCTGAAAGACAAAAGAATATCACGCTATTAAGTGTTACGTCTTTGCTTCCCCAAATCTTTGAAACTTCATGATATTTAATATTGATTACCAAAAAGTTTGCCAATTGTGAAATAAAGACAAAATTGAGTTTCTAAAAACTAAGGTGTTCTTTCTTTGAAAAATGAGCGTACTTTCCAAGGAATCTGGCCTTAAATAGCTGTGAAATAACACACACGTTTGCATCACTTCATATTGAAGGCTTTAAGTCTATATATTTTTTTTCCAGTTAATAGACAAAAAGAACATACCCCACTACTTTACACGGACTGCTTCAGGGGATTGGGATTACTGTATAAATGACCAAACTACCCGGTACCAAGACGACCACAGCAGCAGTTCCCCAGGCGGGGGTGTGAGCACATTTAACCTCTT
>NW_010414010.1:22642-22862 GCF_000710305.1 Buceros rhinoceros silvestris
CATGTAACCTCTTTGGCCGAGGTAAAATTTTTTTTTTTTTCCGCCCTTTGTCTTCCAGCACCTCCACCGAAGCGGCCGAGCAGTCGGACCTCCTTTAGCAACACCCGAGTACAGCGTGCTCAGCTTCGGGCTCACACAAACTCTTCACCAGGGCACTGCGCGCCAAGTTCAAGGGGAGCCTGACCGGGAGCGGCAGCTCCAGTCCCGCTGCTCCCCCCAC
>NW_010414011.1:0-7225 GCF_000710305.1 Buceros rhinoceros silvestris
AGAGGCTGCGGTCTGGTTTCCCCATGCACGGGGCTCTCTGCACATGTCTTTTCTCTTTCCACTGGTGTTCTGGACAGACCTCCAGCTCATCCCTTCACTTCATTAAAAGGGCCTCGGCCCCTCCTCCGGCATCTTAGAACCAGCGATGGGAAATGGCAGGAGCGACAGGCAGCAACGGAGTAACTTCTGCACCCTCCTACTTAAACCCCTGCCATTACCTTCTTCCTAGGTGCGAATCTCTCTCAGCGATACCTGGCTCTTCTGATTGTCATTAGAGAGAGCTGCATCTTTGGGATTATCTTCTCAGCACCCTTACCCACCCTTAATGTCACAGGCTTTGGCCAGTTAGCCCAGTTATAGCTTCTTTCCATTCCAGCCTCGTCCTCCTGCTAGAGTAACTCCCAAATAAAGCGAAGTGGGAGCTGCCACGTTGATGTGCTTTCTTTGAGCTCCCAGGGGAAGGTTCTGATGGTGATTTCTTCCGCTTGGACAGAAAGAGGAATTTCTGCTAGAGCCTCCATGAAATTACAGTCTTCTTTTTTTTATGAAATATAAAACAAAGTAAATATTACCTTGGAGTCTCTTATCCGTGTAGCAATAAAATGAGACACTTCCTTGGAAATAAGTTTTAAGACACAAGTCTTGTAATGTTCATCTTTATTGGAGTGGAGTTCACAGCTGACCTGAGGCCTGGAGGGTTTGGAAGCGACAGCGTATGAGAACTTCCAATTCTTCCTCTCCTTCTCCAGCACATGAGGTGCGAAACCGGTCAGTTACTCGGAGACTTCCCCGCCCTCCGTAAGCTGCTGTGCTCATATATCTCTCATGGTACATAAAGAATGACATATTGCAGTGAATCTGCTGAGAATAGCTTGTAAAATACATCATTATATGAATCAGCCTCATTAGAAGTCTCCATCTCTCATGATTTAAAACAGACACGGCACTTGCAGGAATGGAAACCAGAGTGGGTTTTCTTTTTTTTCCTCTCCTGCTGGCATGTTGTGCTCAACCAAATGTTGAAACAGAGGAAAATAATTCTCTGAACTCAAGGCCAGAAGTGGAAAGCAAGTACTGCACTACCCCAATGCCTCTCTGGCATAATTAAGGTCTTGGGTGTTTTCCTGGGTATGTGACTTCCCATCTTTGTCGATAAAATATTCTGTTGCTCTTCTAAACAGCAGAAAGCTGCAATCTTTGCATACTCTCTGACTTGGGACCCTGCAACACCTCACATCCAGCATCCTCAGCCACTCCAGGCTGTTCTCCCGCAGCTGCCGCCGTGTTTGTGAAGGGGATTATCTGTCGCGGTGCCTGTGATAGCAGGATACAAGGCTCGGTGACCCAGGAGGCCTCTGGCAGCCCCATTTAATGCCAGGACTGGTGCACCAGGTGCCGTGGGTGCGTGACTCAGACCTCGTTGAAACCGCTTGTGTGCTGGTGCAACCGCTTGCCAATGGGCTCAATGAAGTTAGTGTTTTACCTTAGACGAGGCTACAGCAGGCACAATCCAAGTGACACACCACAGACAGCAGCAGTGCTGGGCCACCAGCCATGGCTCTTGCACCAAGGAAATGAAATAAAGTCTCTCACTCCCTTTTTTTCTCAGCGTATTGTAGAGCTCCCCGACAAACTCCAAGTACAGCAAATTTTTATTGTTTCTCTCCTGTTGCTTCAGCATCAGAGAACAGAGTATTTCTTGGTGTTATTTCTTTTCAACCATGCCAACACACCCCCTCCACACCACGTGTTGGCTTATAAGCCTCTGGCTGCACTCTTCTGAGGCACACGGGTGTTTTAATTAGCTGTGGTAAATACAATTAGTCATCTACCCTCAGTCGTTCTGGTCTCCTAACGCTTCCAACTGCATAACCCACGCTTTCTCCCTGGTTTGCTCTGCCTTGGGGGCTTGTCACCAAAGAGCCTTGTTGGCTGAACGCTGTGGTACATTTCTGTCTCCCACCCAAGATTTTGGGCCATGGGCATCACCAGGAGCCTTGTCACAATCAAGATATCACACCTTTGCAGGCAAGCTGTGATTATCATGAGCTTACTCCTTTTGTGGGGGTAGGTCAGAACATGCAGTCGGGATGACTTTGACTCACAGAGGTGATAAGCAGCTTCTGCTCAGCTCATGTGGGCTCCTCAGAAAGCTCCACAGGCTCTGCTTGTGGCTTTAGACACTGCCCTGATATCCTACAGCATCCTCAGACTGCTCAGGGGCTGGGAGTCCTGCAGCTGCACCAGGGACAGAAGGTCTTTAGTCTGTCCTGTGCTCTGGACTTCTCCTATTGGCTTGTCAGTAGCACACACAAACCCCTGATTTTCCTTCTGCCATAGTCCTAGCCTGTGACCCAGGATGGTACTCAAGATTCGGCATGGCTAAAAGACGAAGAAATGTTTGCAAAAACACTTGTGCGATTGCACCTCACTCAGGTGGCGGCATTTCAGGGCATAGAACAAGCAGATCTCCTCTCTATTTCTCCACATGATCATCCTTTCCCCCACATTTGCCTTATTTGTCGTGATTTGGAGGAATTTTTTGGACAGCTGTTCACACAACCTGTGTTTCGCGGCCGGGTTTGCCCCTGACAGAAGTGCCTTGGCTTTTCTGTATCACTCACTTTGCTCATCAACAACTGTTTTACAAGACCTGTTGTGATTTTTGCCTCGAGACTGGGCATCCTTCTCATTGCAAGCCTTGCCTCCTGCCCTGGGGATTTGATGGGGAGGATCCGGTTCCCAAAGCTGGCATTTCGCAGCTGTGGTCTGACTGGTTTCCTACCAGCTCATACAAAAGAAGTGAGGGTGCAGCAACAACTAAATACCCACTTTGAGCCTCAGACTTCTCAGCTGGAACCACTGCTGCGGTTCGAAGCTTTTTTGTTAACTTTGGCTAATTGACAACATCTGCATCTCACCACCCTTCCTCACCTCTCTAGCTACTTCCAAATCGATGGGGTAGATAATACCGGGGCAGAGCGCAGTTTCTGCGTTAGTGACATACCGTTACACATTGTATGAGAAAATGGTACGAGAACTGGGGGTGTCTCCAAATAGCACCTCCTTAATAAAGGTTTCTTTCACACAGTTGCAGAAACAAGCCCAGAGACACTAATAAAACCTCATGCAATTTATTTGCCATTTCTCTCCTGATCACGTTCAGATAAAAGAACTTTTGCTTTCACACTTTCCCCCTCTGTTTGTCCCTATCACACTTTCGGAGTTTGAAATTCACATTTGGGTTTATAATATTTCAATCAGCTTTAATTTTTCGTTAGTTTTCAGTCTCTTTGTATGACAATTGATGGATCGAGAACTGGTATATCCAATATTTCAGTAAATAAACCTTGCCTTCAGGATCACTCTTGAAGCCTGGTAATATGCAGTGACACCGTATAGGTCCCAAGGAGACATTATGGTTGTAATGGAAATATCGGATATCTCATGTCCCAGGTCTGATATATCAGCTCAGTAATAAAAAGAAACAGGATATTTGCAACTGTATTTTAACAGGGATTTTGCTGTTACCATGAGAACATGGATTACTTAGAAATTTTGGTGAGAAAACTCTTTAATGGTTTCATCAACGTCTAACCCCAGGAGATTCCAGTTCTTTCACTGCTCTTGAAATAGCTGTTAATGCAGTGAAAATCAGAGATGCCTGAGTGTGTTCCACTGGTGTTGTACTTTACATCTCAGACTTGGGTCTCGGTACAGCTCGGATGCTCCCTTCTACCACGTTTTGGGATTCCCAAGATCACATGTGGGTTATACCTAGAGACATGCATCCGCTATGAGCTCTCCATAACTTGACATCTTCCTAGGTTTGGCTGGGAGAGGTTCCCTCCTCCAGCTCCCTCCTCTGCTGGGATGGTTAGAGCTGTTACTGAACAAGGTCTGGAGACGTCTGCAGCCTCTGTGATGTGCAGGGAGCTGACGTAAGCCAAGACTTGAAGGCTTGTCGTTGCTCAGCCAGCCAGGAGAGCCTCATGAATTCCCTTGTAAAAGGAATTTCTTAGGATTCAGGGAGACTTGTGTTACATAATCCTTTGAAAACCACAGTTGACACAGGATAGGGCTGTCGGCTTTGCAGAGTCCCCAACAGAACCTGCAGGATGCCATAAGCACTATTATTATTGTGATTCTTTTATTCTGTGCCATTTCAGCATCGCTAATATCTACGAAAAGTCAGATAGAATCCCAAATACGGATCTCTTGTAACTTCACCTAATGCAAGGGCAACACATTTGGTCTTAATCTGAGCGCCTGGACTGGGATGAGTTCTGCAGGGCTGTAATAAAATAAATATTTTCCTGCACTGTGAATGGCTCGGCAGAAGGTTCAGTGTCAGGTCAGCACAGCGAGCTCTTTAAGTGCATTTTGCTAGACATGGACCATATCTCTACCTAGGAAGCTGTCATAGCTCCATAGCAGCTGGCAGAGAGGAAGTGATTTAAATCATCCACCTCTTGCTCCTTTTAAAGGCTGGGTTTGGTCAGCAGCGGGCATGGCCCCAGCTTCCAGAAATGAAAATGTTTCCGCCAGAAAAATAAGAAAAAAGAAAAATCACAAATGAGGCACTTTGTGTGGAGTTCCCTTTCCTGCTCTAATGGGATTACTTAGGGAAACAAAGGGAGCGAGCAGCCTTGCTGCAGCAGCCGAGTCCCAGGTGAGTTAAGGGTGAGCTACTGAACAATTAACAATATGGCAAGAGCTGGCTTAATTGCTTTTTCAAACCAACCTGAACTACCTGTTTGGCCACTTTAATGCAGGAAGGAAAGGAAATGTGATTCACAGGCGTACTATAAAAGGGAAGGCAGAGGTGCTTGGGAAGGAAATGTGCCTCTTTGCCATGAGGCAGCTTTGCTTCAAGTGTGAGAGAGAGCTTGGAAATTCAGGAACTGAATTTCTCATGTCATGGCCCAGCTGGGGTGGAAATATCCTGAACATCAGAAGGAATTGCTGAGGTTGGTATGTTTCCACTCCTTTGCAATCGTGTTGTCTATCAGTACACCACAGATGAGCAAAAAAGCTGACCTCCCCGCCAGGTAATTCCAAAAGCTGGAATTTCTAAAAAAATCTCTAAAAAGATTGTTGCTATAATAAAACTCTTGGTAACTATGTGTTTTTTGTCACCTTTCTTATAGCTGGATGCCACTGCAGAGCTGAGATAGTTCCCTTTGAGTTTAGTGGGAGTTCATTATGAACTCTAGAAATAAAATTCAGCTCTTTAGGTGGTGGTTCCTTAAAAGAAAATGATTTATCATGGGATTTTTGTAAGGTGTGATACTTTTCTTTTTTGAGAAGTAGTTCATCCTCTACCTAATGATGCATGTAGCTCTTGAACATCAGCTCCACTTTGCCAGAGAGAAGCAATTTTCTCATTTCTGAACTCATACCAGCCCATACAAAGAACTCAATGTTTTGACCAAGATCATAAAGAGGTCTGTAAGCAGAGCTGGAAATGAATGCAGGAGTTCTCATTCCAGGTCTTACACCTGCCTCAGAAAAATCCAGCCGTATGCACCACAGATTATCTCAGCTCAAAGCGAAGGTATCAGATGCCCACTTGCAGACCTGGATTGGCCAGAAAGCCGTTAGTGCTCGTAACAGAAGTGGCTGATGCTCTACACATGAGCCTAAGATGTTTTAAGAGCCCAAGATGTTACTCATTTAAACTCTGCCAATGCATTCAGTGTTTACTCCTACCTTGTGGTAGAACCTAGATCTCCTTGTTCAGCGAAGTACTTATTGACGAGACACTGCAGAGGACCCTCTGGGAAGAGAAGCTGTCTCTCCTGGTTGGACTTGCTGCAAAAATCTCATGATGTATTATTAGGAGAGGACTCCTAAGGAAAGATTGATCTGAGTGTGTATTCTTTGTTCATTGGCTGCCAGTAGAGAGGTTGGTGTGTCCTGCCCATGCAGAAGCTGGTTAAGTGAAAGTATTTCTTTATGGCCACTGCCATTTTTGCTTTCCTTTTGGAGCAGCACTAATCTCTCTCCTTTCAGGGTGTGTCAGTACGTTTACAGATGATAAGTTGCTCTGCATTGAAGGGTTTACAACCATATGTATATTTTTGATTTTTCTGGGACACATATAGTTCGTGTTAAAAACCAGAAGTCCATTGTTCAATCAATCAAGTTAATCCCGGTGCTCCTTGATAACTATAGCTATCGCATTTCAGAGTGATTTTACTGGATATTACTGGGATTACTTGTAGTAGCCACTCAGTCTAGACAGGGGTTTCTATTACAGTGAACACAGACAAAAGGGTAAGAAATATTAATGCCCAACGTCCATTAAGCATGCACAAACTGCGTATCGCAGAGTGGATCCTGTTCACTAGGCTGTGCTTCCCCCTCCCTTTCGTTTATCTCACAGGAGGGCACTGGCTTTTTAATTAAAAAGAAACAGGTTGTCTTAGTAAAGGGGGAGGGGGAAAGCTGCTTGAAAACTCTAAGAGAAGTTCGAGATCTTTTGATGAACTATCCCAATATGGAAAGGCCCATGTATTTTGGTCCAGGAGTTGTCTTCAGGACGGCTTTTTCCTGACCTTTCTGCAAGATGGGAGCAGTCATGATGATCTTGCTGAAATGAACAGCTTAGGAACTTGGAGAATCCTGTCGTTGTAAGAAACATTGCGAAGCGGATCTCCAGGTTGTCATCAGGGCTGATGAAATGATACTACCCGTTGTTTCTGAAACAAAGCTGTTTAGAATGATGAGCGCTCCAGGAATGCTGCTCCTTGAATAAACGTCATGTGGCAGTGACATGTAGTCCCCACCATCCCCTAGAAGACAATTCTGCGAAATTAGGACAGTCGGCTGATTAAAATTAGGTCTAGTTAACGAGACACTGAGAGTAGTAAAGTTAAAGACTGAAGCGCTTCAAATTCTCATTCTGTGCCACTCCGCATGGGCAAACACCGTGTTTGCTTCCCGGACTGTTCGTGCTGCAGATTTCATTTTGGGTGTGGCATATTTCAGGTTGTTGTCAGGTTGCCCATCACAGCAGAAGCTCCCCCAGATCCTCCAAAGCCCATTAGGAGTTTGAAGTGTTTCCACTGTTCCCTAACGCGTTGCTTACCTGTGGCTTGCCATCCTGGATTCATCCACCCTAAGACATTGATGGCCCTTTATTCTTGACAGCCTTTTGGAATCAAGCTAATTAGCCTGCTGTTGGGAAGGCTCTGCAGACATCGTAGAAGCAGAAGCTTCC